>NC_133426.1:26547500-26650000 GCF_049350105.2 Macaca mulatta | reverse complement strand
ATCAGTTTTCAAATTACATTTGATTATTAATATTTTTCCAACTTTTATCATTTTAAATACCACAAACATAAACTTCCTCTTTGCACACAAATGTGATAATTTTCTCAGGGTAAGTTATTAATAGTCAGGGAGTCTCTACACTCCAAAAGTTTTGAATATTTCTTTATTTCAAGTACATTTGTACCAATGTAATCTCATTAGTTTCATCCAACAGGGTCCATTTTCCAATAACTGGACCTCTGGGAGTAATAATATTTGTTTACTCTTCACCAGTTTCATAGTTAACATGTTGTATTTCATTATTTCTTAATAGGACTTCATTCGATTACTAGAGTTTTCTCGCAGTTTATATATGATTATTGGTCATTTAATAACTCACAACAGTCCATGAAATTTGTTAACTTTTGTATTGGTATGTCCAGGGAATTGGGCTATTTAATCAGTTGTACTGTATATATAGCATTAAGTATACCTCATTAGAGAGAGATTTTGTGATCCACAAAGACTGGGGTATTTTTTCTTGGACAAAATGTTTTCGACTTATTGTAGAGAAGCTGTACTTATAACCTACATTCTCCTTATCTAAATATGATATAGAAATTATTGAGACAATATGTACATTGTGGAAAACAAAATATAGCTATAAATATACATACACACACACATACAATGCCACATACACACCTACAAACACACACATATATAGTTACAGATATGTATAAGATATGTACAGTAAGTCCACACTTAACATTGTCAGTAGGTTGTTGAAAACTGCGATTTGAAGCAAGGCAATGTATAACAAAACTAACTTGTTTATTTCTCATCAACATTATCAGGAAACAATGTTGAACAAAATGATGTTGAGGACCTGCTGTATGTCATTTCACTTCAAGTTGCGGTTTCCAAGAACCGATTGAAGATGTTAAGTGAGGACTTACTGTATATACATATACATACACAATATTATACAGGAACCCTTAGTAGTCATGGAGGCTAAAGTCTTGAGGCCTAGGCTTTTCAAGATAAGAAATAGGGAAGAAGGATGAGTATTAAACTCCTCTCAGTAATTAGGAATCCAAAGGACTGAATAACACCATGAAATGAGGCCAGTCCTTTATCTGAATACAGGGCTGATGATGTGTACCCCCAAAACTAGTTGTTTGCTTTTGGCAGGGAAGAAAATATAAAACTATAATGGGAAAATTGACAGATGTAACTATCTCAAAATTAAATCTTCTGTTAAAAAGAGCCATAAAAATTTAAAATACAATGATAACCTTGGGAAAGTTATTTGAACAAACATAGTATCAGAACTCAGAATATATGGCCTGTAAATATACTGAAAGTTTAAACCACACAAACAATCAGGGTCTCTAGAAGTTTTTGGTTTTTGGTTTTGTTTGTTGTTGTTGTTGTTCTCCTTGATTTTTCTAAACATTTTATCTTCATCCTCCTTCAAAATTCCAGATCTTCTGAAATTCATGTCGTGAGTCTTCATTAATATTTCTTTTAATACTTTCATCTAACAGCCAGATAGATCACTTCTCATTTACTGTTGTGTTCAGCACCTAGCTTACTCTCTTCTACCACTTCACATGTAATCATACTTGGATGATTCAACATCTATAAAAATAATCCCTCCCTTATTTTGTCTTCACAGTTCCTGAACATACTGCTGCAATTGTCATTTCTTCCATCATCCTCAACCACTGACTCCTATGCCCTTATTGATATTAATAATTGTGTAACTCCAAAATTTCTGCTGCAATCATTTTACACACTCTGATGAAGATTTCCTATATTCAATTTCTCTATATTCTATTTCCTATGTTCAGTTTCTCTATATCCTATTTCCTATGTTCAGTTTCTCTATATCCTATTTCCTATGTTCAGCCTAGAATTTTATCTCCTACAATCACTCAACCTCACTGACACCTCCAATGATTTGTTCTATAATTTATTATTATTATTACACGTGAACCCTTTCACATACTCACTTCCTTCAATATCTAACTTGGATTTTGTGCTCCATAATTTTAGTTTTTCATTTCAGTTCCATTGCCCTTCCCTTCCTCCATTGTACATAACTGGCCAAAGTTCAATCCTGGCTGTAACTAGATAGCTTTGTACTCAATAATTTTTTCCTAAGCAGATGAATGCAGAATGGAGAATGGCACACAGTATTGCAGATATATTGCCCTTTAAATTAATGACTATTTGTGCTTAAAAGGCACTTTCTGCTGGTCAGAATTTCCACACTTCCCTGATACATTTACATTTCCACTCTTCCAGAAGATTATTTCACATAGTGTTCTTTTCCTCCAATTTCTGTGTGTGTGTGTGTGTGTGTGTGTGTGTATAGTCTTTCCTCTAAAATTTTATTGAAAAAAATTTTATAGAAAAAAATGCCAGTAATTTTCTGATGTCTCACAAACAATTTCATCAAATCATCTGCATCTGCATGCATATTCACTGCCTCTTCTCATGCTGTAAATGAAATAAATTTCTTGCATCGAAGCCCAGTTCCTCTGGATCCTGCCCTCTCTCTGCATCTCAAAGACTTAATTTCTGCATTATCACATTCCTTCTCTCTGGTATCATCAATTTATCTCACTCTACTGGATCATTCCCATCAGCATGTAAATGTATTCATCTCAAAAACATTTCTTAATTTGTTAGAAATTTAAAACAACTTTAGTTTGGTTGATGGGAAAATAAAATAAATGTTTATATATACACATATATATGTATACATATATATATATATATGTTCGTGTTGGTCTGCATATTTAAAATCTACATTTGTGCAAAAAAAATTCTAGGAGTTACATACCATATTTTAAATAATAGTTACTCTCAAGAAGCAAGGGAGAAATTTACTGAAGTCAGATTTTTAAATTCTTTTTCTATATACCTTTGTATTGTTTTCAGAAGTGTAATTTTGCAAACCTAAACTGGCAGCATCATAAGTAACAGTTTGAAGTGGAAAGAATATTTTAGTTACATATTCAAATTGTTATTATTTTAATAATCATCCAGGCTTCAGAAGAAGCTAAAGGGACGTGATAATTATTGAGCACCCACTCCCTACTATACTAAACTTTTACTTATAGCATCTTATTTATTCACTTGATTTTTATGTGTAGGAATTAATTTGGTGCCTTTGACATAAAGAATATCATTCAGTTCTCTTGCCTTGCTTGTGGAACGTGATGATGAGCTCTGTGTTTAAGATGTTCTCTCTTCTAAGAATGTTTTCCCCTTCTCCTCGATTTAGTGTTAATCTTTGTTGAAAATAAACAATGAGTTTCCTTCTAATTATTTTACAGCAGGATCCAACAATGAAAAATGAGAAACATATTTTAAGGGCTCCATACATATTTGTTGAAATAATGAATAGATGAATCTTGTTCAGTTCATTTTATGCTTATATAAGAAAATAAATGCAGAATTAATAGTGAGTCCCCTGACTATAATTTGCCAGATATTTATCAGGCCTTCCACGAAATAAAGTCTGCATGCAATTACACAAACCTCAAATTTATTATATTTTCATTCCTTCAAAAATATTATTTCCCAAAATTACTAGTTTCTCAATTATAGCCATAGTTTTATCTGTGTGGTCTTCTCTGTGATTAGGCAATGCATTATTATTCTATTAATTAGCACAGTGGTTTTCAACCTTGGCTGCGCATTAGAATCACTTGGGGAGTTTTTAAAAATCCCATGCCCGAGAAGCTGAACTTCGAACCAATTACCTCAGAATCTCTGGAGGTGCGACCCAGGCATCAGTTCTTTTTAAAGCTCCCCAGGTGATTTCAATGTGCAGCCAAGTTTGAGAATCACTAATTTAATGGAAGTCGTATGATTTGCCCTCATAACAGGAGATATGAATTTTCTCATCAAACCTACTATACTTCTGAAAACTGGAATAAAAAGTAAGCAGAAATATCAATGTCTTTTTTTTTTTTAATTAAGTATAGAACAGAAATGAAATAGAAGTCTCACCTATTGAAACATAATCTTGGATCCTCATTTAGGCAAACATCTTGAGAGGGTGGTGGTAACATTTGTTTAGTCAGGAAAGTTGGCATCTCATAAGCAGCTTCAGCTAAAGTAGGGATTTGCCCAGGGCAATAGTAAAGTTAATGAAGACTGAGAAGTGTTAAATCACCAGCCCAGTGATTTGTGTATTGATAGACTTCACAAGACTGTGAGAGTTATATTTTGAGTCTGATCCTCATAGGCTTTCTATAATCAATTAGAGCCTAAAATAATCATTTCTGCTTATTAAATATGAATTTGTGAATGCAAATACATGTATGTGAATACAGATTAGAACTTGGCGATAAATGGAAACTAATGCTTCCTGTATATTTGATTTCTTCTTCCAGCAAAAAGAGTAACTCAATTGCATGTTTAATTTTCCTTCATTAATAGTACATTATACTTTTAGATGTTCCTTTAATATCTATGACTCAGGATGTTGTATGTCATTATTCTACACAAGCATAATATTCTTAGTAAATTTTGCATGATTTCCTGGGGCATAAGAATAAATTGTTGCGAGTTATGTTTTTTATGTGGCTTCTAGTTCATACTGTTTCAGAAGTCACTCATAAAATTATACTCATAACTTAAATTGTGTACTTAATTTGTTAAGCATATCTATTTTACTCAACACATTTTAGATCATAAACCATATCTCAATATTATGGTAATGGTGTGGAGTTTTGGAATACTCAAGAGAAATACACCATTGGCTCTAAAGGGACTTAAAATAACCAGCATAGTATGTACATGAGGGCATGGAAATATATATAAAAATAAAATTATACTCACATATAGGAAAATGAATATCAGTTAAAATTGAATTCAGTTTATGGGCAGGCCAGGCCTTGCTTTTGGCTTTGAGCTTACTCTTATCAACAAGATACAATGATCAATGTCTTTATACAGTTTACTGACTTGGGTATGTGTATGTGTGGGTACTTAGAGGAACACAAATGTCATATAAGTATATTCATTGAAATTTGATCATAGTGGAAATGCATGCATATTTTTCAAAAGGAACCGACCTATGCTAGGGTTTGGGAAAACTAAGATGAAATGAAACTACTTGTACAATATTTGTGGCAGAGATCCAGATGAGGGAAGAAATTGGAGTGAAATAAATGTTTCTACTAGAGAGTGACAGGTATATCACCTTTAGTATATGAAATGATATCCAAATAAAGATTAGCAAACAGAAGGCAGGATGACCAAGGTGAGGCTAAGGAGGAAGACAGGAGAGTAGTAAAGCTAAGCCAAAGTAGATTAAGCATTGCATCAGGGCTGGGCCACATGACAGCCCTACACAGTCATGCTTTCAGCGACAAAACCTTGGTTCCTGAGGTGGCTAATGGAAGGGAGAAGGTCCCAGTACCTTCAAGCTCTACCATGCTTTCTCTTTACAGGAAACAACTCTTGGTTCATTAGAAGCACCCTTTCTCCTCCAGTGTACTATGGGTCAGCATGTCTGTTGGAGAGCAGTCAGGCAGCATCAAGTGATCAGGATATGCCTGCTCTGGGACCCAGGGGCTGAAAGGTAAGGAAAGTCCCCTCTACACCAAATAAGCTAGATTAATATGGGCTTTATTTCCTGGGAGACATTCCCGCTGCTCTGAATTTGGGCTGCAGGAACTTTCCTTATTCCAAAACACATGGATCTCCTTTTATCTCCAAAGTTTTCAACTACCCCAAGAACAGCAAAATTGCTTAGCTTACTCCCTTTCAATGCTCAAGGGAGAAAACTATGTCAGGCCCTTGTCACCATTACTTTCAGCATAGTTTTAACTAATACCCTTTTTCAAAAGGTACCGAATTTGGAAAGCCTTGTAAGATTTTGGAGACTGGAGTTTATTCTAGAGTCTCAAAAAGTAGACTTTGAAGAATTTTAAACACAAGCATAACATGATTGATTTTGCATTGCAACAAAATATAATTGTAGCTACATTATAAAGTGCTAATTAGAGGTCCTAATTCAAGATGTTATATAGGGAATATACTACTGTCTCCTTTCCTCCTTCAAATGCATAGAAATAACAGAAAAGTTATCTATTTTACAATCCATAACCAAGGTTGAATGTGAAAAGGAAATCTTGAAAAATGGAAAATAGAGGAGAATGTTTCACAATACTATAAAGGGCTAGATTAACCTGAATAAATTTTTGCTGTAAAATATCTAGATATTTTAAATAAAATATGTTTACAATAAAGAAGGAATCCCAACAGAACAAAAATTCAGGGGAAGTGAGTGACAGGCACAGTGGTAAATGGATACAGAATCTTTGATTGTCCTAAAATAATGTGCTGGCTTCATTAATCAAAAAGACTTGGGTGTAATGAGTTTATGGGAATAAAAGTCAAAGTAAAGGCATGCATGAAACCCCAGGAAAAATATTTCCAATAAAATACTATATCTTAAATGGAATGTTAGGGGGAAATAAGCAAAGTGAGATAAAAACAAAGTTTATATTTATTAACATGGACATTGAGTGAAAAAAACACATGCATTAATGTTTGAACCACATACTTGCTTTGATGAAGGTTCTGATATTTATACTACTTGCATTGTCCAGATACCCTGAAGCTAAAAATGTTAAATAGAAACTGGTACAGGACTGTTAATGACCCTGGGTGCACCTAAGAGTAGCAAATACAAAATTCCTCAGAAAAACATAACTTCAACCAAAACCTCAAAGGGATCTCCCTGTTAAATCCCTGCTGAACAGAAGTTCACAATCTAAAATTACAAAAGACAATAAGAATCCTTCTTTATTGGAAAATGTCAACAAGATCAACAAGTAGCAGAATTAGAGCCCTAAGTCATTCAGTTAATAGAATTATTGATTAGAGATAATAATCTGATTGTTTCACATGATTGCATAAAGCACAAAGGGTAAGAATCTAAGAAAAACCCATAAATCAAAATGGATTTTTTTTTTTTTTTTTTTTTTTTTTTGAGACGGAGTCTCGCTCTGTCGCCCAGGCTGGAGTGTAGTGGCCAGATCTCAGCTCACTGCAAGCTCCGCCTCCCGGGTTCGGGCCATTCTCCTGTCTCAGCCTCCTGAGTAGCTGGGACTACAGGCGCCCGCCACCTCGCCCGGCTAGTTTTTTGTATTTTTTAGTAGAGACGGGGTTTCACCGTGTTAGCCAGGATGGTCTCGATCTCCTGACCTAGTGATCCACCCGTCTCGGCCTCCCAAAGTGCTGGGATTACAGGCTTGAGCCACCGCGCCCGGCCCAAAATGGATTTTTAAAGGGGAAATTTTAAAGCAATAATAGTAGAGGTGCCAAATTAGCAGAAAAAAATATTACAGGTATCTTAAGATTGAAAAAATTCCTTGCTTGCAGAATAGTCTAAGTAAATATAATAAATGTTTAAAAATAACAACTAAGCCTGAAGCCTATATTTTACATAATTTCAGAAAAAACAAGAATAAAGAGAGGATTTCTAAAAACTTCTAGAGAAGAAAACAGGTAGATTATCTCCATAAAGGAGTACATGTCAAACAAGGAGTAAAATAACTTATTAATACAGGATATTAAAATAACATGGATCAAAGTTTTCAAAGGTCTGAAGAAAAATAACTTTCATGAGAATCTTATACTTACATAAACTATCACCAAGCAAGAAAGATAATCACAAATAATTGGAGTTATGCAAGATCTCCAAAAGTTTCTTACAAACAGATCTGTTCTGAAATATTTATTGAAGATTTTACTCCAAGAAGAAGAAAAACAAAAGAAGGCAAATGTGTGATGTTATATTCAATAATAAGCAAAGAAGTAAGAAATGCTTACTGTTAAATTGTAAAGGCTGTAGTTTTAAATGTATGAATTAGAAAAAATGTAAGATTGGACATAAACTAAGCTTGCAACACAAGAAGCTCAAAAATATATGAATGTGAAACTTAATTAGAAAGCATATAAAAATTAAAAGGTAGGGTTGATCACTAAAATTAAAACTAAAAGTGAGTTTTAAAATTATGTTTAGCAAATAGAGGGGAAACCCCACAAGAATGTATTTGTGTTTACTTCCTGTTTTTTTTCACAGATAGAAAAACAATCCTATATCCGTATATGCTTAATAACATGGAATCAAAACATATAAAAGCTGAATAAATGAATGAATGAAATGGTGAATTCCACAATCACACTGGAGAATTTTAATATCTTTTTCTCAGAAATCTATATGATGAATACATAAAAATTAGTAAGAATGTAGAATACTTGTATAACAATTAATGACTTGATCTCATCAATTAATGTATAGGATCCTGTAATCAACAAGTAGAGAATGTATATCCTTTTCTAGCATGACTATGGGCTAAGCCCCAGTTTCTATAGCAGGTTCTGTAATTCAGGAGCAGGTGCCAAGGAAGTGATTAGTTAACCTTAGCGAGGGTTAGAATATTGCCAAACAGATACCATGTAAACAATAAGTCAGATAATTTTTAGATATTGAAAACAGTAACTGATGTTTCTGAAGCAGAATCTAAGTCACGTATGATAAAATAGAATAATTGCTCATATTTACAAAGGGGACAGAGAGACAAGGAGGGGAAATTTACTATACCAACTTATACAGGTGAACACATCTTCCCACTCTCCTACCACTGGGTTGTTAATTTTCTGCCTGTTATGTACCAGAAACCTGAAGAACAGATGTGCCAGAGTAATAGTCAAGGAGTTAGAAAATGTGTGTGCAAGATCCTGATCAATGAAGCTTTTGCTTAAACTTTTAAGAGTCCTTTGCATCATCTAATGGTTAGAAGTTTGGACTTGACATCTAAGTTTCACTCTCATACCTAAGATTCCATTATTGTCTTACTTCTCATTATTTTCGTTATACACATACATATATGTTTGCGTGAAACCAAATACATGTTTATATATGTGTGCATATATATAATGTTTTACATATGGGTGTATATATATGTGTATGTATGTGTGTATATGTGTGTGTGTGTGTGTGTGTGTGTGTGTGTGTGTTTAAAAACATTCCCCAATAGCATTCTGCAGACACAACTTGCTATATAGTAGTATAGTTATCTATTTATTCCCTGGTATTCTTCACTAATGTGTACCCCCTCAGAAGCCAGGCATAACATCTTTTTAAGCAATATATTTTTAGTAACTATCATTGTGTCTATAACACCAAAGCAGTTAAACAAATTGTTATTGAATAACTAGATTATTGAATAAGTCAAGATTGCAATTCTTAAATGCGTTCCAGGAAATGATTGCTATCACTTGGACCCTTTCAAGGTTTACAAGGTCAAAAATATTTTCACAATAATGTTAAAATATTGTTTATTCTTTTCACTCCCAGTTTCTCACAAGTATACAGTGTTTTCCAGAGGCTATATGGTGTGTGTTATCTCAGTAAGATTGAATACAGAAGCATGTATGAGTCCAGTGGTTTTCTATGAAGCTAGATACTAAGGATATTTCTACAAATGTAAAATAGTGCTTATTACTCTATTTTTTTTTTGCTTTGAAAAATGGTTATTATTCATACAATATGATATTTTAACATGCAACAGACTTATTTGAATTTTAGAATAAATTAATTTACTATTTTAAAATTTTTCAGTTCTAATTTTAGTATGGTAAAAATCAATACATATTACTCACATTAACAAAAAAAAAAACCTTTGAATTCCTCAGTAATTTTTAAGAGTCTAAAGAGGTCTGAGACCAAAACTCTTAAGAACATTTGATTCACTAAGTACTTTCATCTTCCGGGCCATGTTTAAAGAAGACATATAAACTTACTGTTTTTCCTCACGGAGGCCAACATTCAGTTGCAAAATATACAACACAACCAAATCAGTTTAAGTCACTTAATTTTGAAATTTAGATTGTGCTAATTATCCATTTTGTCACATTAAATTAACTTAAAACGCTGTGATCTGAGTGAGTGGTGAAGACTATCAAACTAAAGGAAGACACCTCAAAAAGATCTGCTACCTATTGTCTCTCTTTAGTAATGAAGTGTTCATCAAACTCATTGCAGTTTCACAAAGTGCAGAAAAATGACAAAGGATAGAGTCACAAAAGTTTTTCAAGCTGTAGGTTTTACTAAAGCATGTGAAAGGCAAAGTCAGCCACAATCAGTTATGTGATCGTGTTTATTGTGGTATATAATAATAGTCTTTTGTTGGACAATAGCTTATTTTGCTTCTAAAGTAGTTTAGAGGTGAACCACCAATTTATTGCTATTCTACATTGAGTGTAAGTATACTAATTCCTAGAGCCCTTTGGACAATGTGAATGGAATAATCTGTCGTATTTCTTGCTTCATTATAATTTAGAATCCTTTAGGTTTCAAGATGTTTCCTCCATATCTTATATCCATGAAGGTAATAACAACAGTGATACTGACATGGGGAGAGTAAAGGCACTTATTGCTTGGCTTCTCCTTAAAAAGGCTTTCACTTGCCAGGTGCGGTGGCTCACACCTGTAATCCCAACACTTTGGGAGGCCAAGGCCGACAGATCACCTGAGGTCAGGTGTTCGAGACCAGCCTGACTAACATGGAGAAACCCCATCTCTACTAAAAATACAAAATAAGCCGGGTGTGGTGGTGCATGCCTGTAATCCCAGCTACTCAGGAGGCTGAGCCAGGAGAATCACTTGAACCCAGGAGGCAGAGGTTGTGGTGAGCTGAGATCACGCCATTGCACTCCAGCCTGGGCAACAAGAGTGAAAATCCACCTCAAAAAAACAAAACAAAACAAACATTGTTTTAAACAGGCTTTCACTTAAGTTATGGAGTCTCTTTAAATTTAATTTGGGAAAAGGAGGGTGATGGTAATATTAGAAAAAGGTAGACACCAGGGAAAAATTTCAGGCATGTAGAGATCACCAGGCATGAAGGAACAGAGTGGAAATCATAAAGCTAAAAAGGAAAGTCAAGAGCTAGCAGGAAAGAGGTAAACTCCCCTAAGATAAGAACCTAGGACTAGTTCTGTTATTTCAATTCAAACGCTCTAATTTGTTTTTAAGTATGTTTGTAATATACAGAGCTCATTTACCTTCCTATTTCTTTTGTTTTATCTTTAACGTCTCCTCTATCTTTAAATTTATTATTAGAGACCCAGAATATTCTTATTATTGAGTTTTATTCCTTACTGCCTCATTTGCATGAGCACTGACATTGAACACTATGTATGTGAAAATGCTCTGAGCTCCCTGTAGGAGATTTATCATATTTAATACCAGCTGAAATACTTTATATTTATAAACCTGGATACATGGCATAGTATGGAGTGAAAAGCTCTGGGGATAAATCTTGCCATCCATGTAAAATCATAATATTTTAGAGCTGGAAGAGTATTTAGTGATGATCTGATCCAACAGCATCATTTTGCAGATGACTAAACTCGTGCCTATAGAGGCTAAGAAGAGCCTGATCACCTTCTTGAGGGAATAATTTAGCATCCTGAAAGGAAAAAAAACCTTTCTAAATCATCTATGAAAGAGTTAAACATGAATCCAATAACTTGCAGATGTATTTACGATTAGTTGGGGCAGCTAGAACTCTTTTTTTTTTTTTTTTGAAAAATTTTTTTTTAAATTTATTTATTATTATTATACTTTAAGTTGTAGGGTACATGTGCATAACGTGCAGGTTTGTTACATATGTATACTTGTGCCATGTTGGTGTGCTGCACCCATCAACTCGTCATTTACATCAGGTATAACTCCCAATGCAATCCCTTCCCCCTCCCCCCTCCCCATGATAGGCCCCGGTGTGTGATGTTCCCCTTCCTGAGTCCAAGTGATCTCATTGTTCAGTTCCCACCTATGAGTGAGAACATGCGGTGTTTGGTTTTCTGTTCTTGTGATAGTTTGCTAAGAATGATGGTTTCCAGCTGCATCCATGTCCCTACAAAGGACACAAACTCATCCTTTTTGATGGCTGCATAGTATTCCATGGTGTATATGTGCCACATTTTCTTAATCCAGTCTGTCACTGATGGACATTTGGGTTGATTCCAAGTCTTTGCTATTGTGAATAGTGCCGCAATAAACATACGTGTGCATGTGTCTTTATAGCAGCATGATTTATAATCCTTTGGGTATATACCCAGTAATGGGATGGCTGGGTCATATGGTACATCTAGTTCTAGATTCTTGAGGAATCGCCATACTGTTTTCCATAATGGTTGAACTAGTTTACAATCCCACCAACAGTGTAAAAGTGTTCCTGTTTCTCCACATCCTCTCCAGCACCTGTTGTTTCCTGACTTTTTAATGATCGCCATTCTAACTGGTGTGAGATGGTATCTCATTGTGGTTTTGATTTGCATTTCTCTGATGGCCAGTGATGATGAGCATTTTTTCATGTGTCTGTTGGCTGTATGAATGTCTTCTTTTGAGAAATGTCTGTTCATATCCTTTGCCCACTTTTTGATGGGGTTGTTTGTTTTTCTCTTGTAAATTTGTTTGAGTTCTTTGTAGGTTCTGGATATTAGCCCTTTGTCAGATGAGTAGATTGCAAAAATTTTCTCCCATTCTGAAGGTTGCCTGTTCACTCTGATGGTAGTTTCTTTTGCTGTGCAGAAGCTCTTTAGTTTAATGAGATCCCATTTGTCAATTTTGGCTTTTGCTGCTGTTGCTTTTGGTGTTTTAGACATGAAGTCTTTGCCCATGCCTATGTCCTGAATGGTACTACCTAGGTTTTCCTCTAGGATTTTTATGGTATTAGGTCTAACATTTAAGTCTCTAATCCATCTTGAATTAATTTTCATATAAGGAGTAAGGAAAGGGTCCAGTTTCAGCTTTCTACTTATGGCTAGCCAATTTTCCCAGCACCATTTATTAAATAGGGAATCCTTTCCCCATTTCTTGTTTCTCTCAGGTTTGTCAAAGATCAGATGGCTGTAGATGTGTGGTATTATTTCTGAGGACTCTGTTCTGTTCCATTGGTCTATATCTCTGTTTCGGTACCAATACCATGCTGTTTTGGTTACTGTAGCCTTGTAGTATAGTTTGAAGTCAGGTAGCGTGATGCCTCCAGCTTTGTTCTTTTGACTTAGGATTGTCTTGGAGATGCGGGCTCTTTTTTGGTTCCATATGAACTTTAAAGCAGTTTTTTCCAATTCTGTGAAGAAACTCATTGGTAGCTTGATGGGGATGGCATTGAATCTCTAAATTACCTTGGGCAGTATGGCCATTTTCACGATATTGATTCTTCCTATCCATGAGCATGGTATGTTCTTCCATTTGTTTGTGTCCTCTTTGATTTCACTGAGCAGTGGTTTGTAGTTCTCCTTGAAGAGGTCCTTTACATCCCTTGTAAGTTGGATTCCTAGGTATTTGATTCTCTTTGAAGCAATTGTGAATGGAAGTTCATTCCTGATTTGGCTCTCTGTTTGTCTGTTACTGGTGTATAAGAATGCTTGTGATTTTTGCACATTAATTTTGCATCCTGAGACTTTGCTGAAGTTGCTTATCAGCTTAAGGAGATTTTGGGCTGAGACAATGGGGTTTTCTAAATATACAATCATGTCATCTGCAAACAGGGACAATTTGACTTCTTCTTTTCCTAACTGAATACCCTTGATTTCTTTCTCTTGCCTAATTGCCCTAGCCAGAACTTCCAACACTATGTTGAATAGGAGTGGTGAGAGAGGGCATCCCTGTCTTGTGCCAGTTTTCAAAGGGAATTTTTCCGGTCTTTGCCCATTCAGTATGATATTGGCTGTGGGTTTGTCATAAATAGCTCTTATTATTTTGAGGTACGTTCCATCAATACCGAATTTATTGAGCGTTTTTAGCATGAAGGGCTGTTGAATTTTGTCAAAAGCCTTTTCTGCATCTATTGAGATAATCATGCGGTTCTTGTCTTTGGTTCTGTTTATATGCTGGATTATGTTTATTGATTTGCAAATGTTGAACCAGCCTTGCATCCCAGGGATGAAGCCCATTTGATCATGGTGGATAAGCTTTTTGATGTGTTGCTGAATCCGGTTTGCCAGTATTTTATTGAGGATTTTTGCATCGATGTTCATCAGGGATATTGGTCTAAAATTCTCTTTTTTTGTTGTGTCTCTGCCAGGCTTTGGTATCAGGATGATGTTGGCCTCATAAAATGAGTTAGGGAGGATTCCCTCTTTTTCTATTGATTGGAATAGTTTCAGAAGGAATGGTACCAACTCCTCCTTGTACCTCTGGTAGAATTCAGCTGTGAATCCATCTGGTCCTGGACTTTTATTGGTTGGTAGGCTATTAATTATTGCCTCAATTTCAGAGCCTGCTATTGGTCTATTCAGGGATTCAACTGCTTCCTGGTTTAGTCTTGGAAGAGTGTAAGTGTCCAGGAAATTATCCATTTCTTCTAGATTTTCCAGTTTTTTTGCGTAGAGGTGTTTATAGTATTCTCTGATGGTAGTTTGTATTTCTGTGGGGTCAGTGGTGATGTCCCCTTTATCATTTTTAATTGCGTCAATTTGATTCTTCTCTCTTTTCTTCTTTATTAGTATTGCTAGTGGTCTGTCAATTTTGTTGATCTTTTCAAAAAACCAACTCCTGGATTCATTGATTTTTTGGAGGCACTAAACATGGAAAGGAACAACCGGTACCAGCCATTGCAAAATCATGCCAAAATGTAAAGACCATCGAGGCTAGGAAGAAACTGCATCAACTAACGAGCAAAATAACCAGTTAATATCATAATGGCAGGATCAAGTTCACACATAACAATCTTAACCTTAAATGTAAATGGACTAAATGCTCCAATTAAAAGACACAGACTGGCAAACTGGATCAAGAGTCAAGACCCATCAGTCTGCTGTATTCAGGAGACCCATCTCACACGCAGAGACATACATAGGCTCAAAATAAAGGGATGGAGGAAGATTTACCAAGCAAATGGAGAACAAAAAAAAGCGGGGGTTGCAATACTAGTCTCTGATAAAACAGACTTTAAACCATCAAAGATCAAAAGAGACAAAGAAGGCCATTACATAATGGTAAAGGGATCAATTCAACAGGAAGAGCTAACTATCCTAAATATATATGCACCCAATACAGGAGCAGCCAGATTCATAAAGCAAGTCCTTAGAGACTTACAAAGAGACTTAGACTCCCATACAATAATAATGGGAGACTTCAACACTCCACTGTCAACATTAGACAGATCAACGAGACAGAAAGTTAACAAGGATATCCAGGAATTGAACTCATCTCTGCAGCAAGCAGACCTAATAGACATCTATAGAACTCTCCACCCCAAATCAACAGAATATACATTCTTCTCAGCACCACATCGTACTTACTCCAAAATCAACCACGTAATTGGAAGTAAAGCACTCCTCAGCAAATGTACAAGAACAGAAATTATAACAAACTGTCTCTCAGACCACAGTGCAATCAAACTAGAACTCAGGACTAAGAAACTCAATCAAAACCACTCAACTACATGGAAACTGAACAACCTGCTCCTGAATGACTACTGGGTACATAACGAAATGAAGGCAGTAACAAAGATGTTCTTTGAAACCAATAAGAACAAAGATACAACATACCAGAATCTCTGGGACACATTTAAAGCAGTGTGTAGAGGGAAATTTATAGCACTAAATGCCCACAAGAGAAAGCAGGAAAGATCTAAAATTGACACTCTAACATCGCAATTAAAAGAACTAGAGAAGCAAGAGCAAACACATTCGAAAGCTAGCAGAAGGCAAGAAATAACTAAGATCAGAGCAGAACTGAAGGAGATAGAGACACAAAAAACTCTCCAAAAAATCAATGAATCCAGGGGCAGCTAGAACTCTTTCCTCTAACTCCCATCTTGCTAGTCCTTGAAATAGTTGCACTGTGGTATATTCAATCTTATCAAAAGAAAAGGTAAAGGAGAATCAGTATTAACTGATACCAGGCACTGAAAGTAAACCAAGCAATGATGAAATGTGTTTATTGTCAGGCATGGCTTACTGGCTTAGTTGTCTCATCCAATAGTCTTTGGGAAGAATATGTGTGAGGAGCTGATGAATTTACTTTACTATTCACTATGTATTTTGTGAAAAAACTTTTCTGGATGCATATGAATTTTGTGGATTATATTATGTGACAAAAATATTCATTTCCAACTGTCATAAATTACCTTATGCTCTTTTCAGAATTCCATGTATACAAAACTCCCCCAAAATTGCACGTTATCATTTTTCAAAGGTCACTTGAGTTTTTAAAAGGGAGATACATGATGCAGCATAGTATAATTTCTCTCCCCAACCTACTCTTCTATGTTATTACTGTATTATGATTGTAGTATAACTTATAGTATATGTTTATACTGTATCAAAACAGAGGATACTTTCTTTCAGGGAAAAATCTCATTTGCATTCTCAAGGACAATGATTTTCCATATACATGAACCTAAATACAAATATTTATTTAACACTAAAGAAAATAAGTGTGCACATGTATCTTCTGATGTATATTCCCTTCAAATTTTCTCTTAAACCATACAATTTTAGCTAGTACTCGAGAACAAACATGACATATTTAGTAATGCCATTTCAAATATCCAATGGACGGATAATATGTGTGAGGAGCTGATGAATAATTATCAATGGTGATTATGATGATTAAGAATAAATAATAGGTCCTGGATATTTTGGGGTTCTCACCCCCTCCCATTTGTATAACAGATGACAAATACAACATACAGCTGCACTGCAATTAAATGCCTTTTTCCTTTGTAGAATCACAACCCTTTTTGATACTGTTTAATATGCTAGGTCTATAAGGCAACTACAGAGACAACTGATTCAATCTATGACATTAATAATTTAATCAAAGTTATAGAGAAGGATCCCGGTCTAAATAATACAGAAAATCATGGAAAATATCTATGACATGTAGGTATTTCTAACAAAAACATTATCAAAATTTCTCTATGTACATTTTACAAAGGAGAAAAATGTTTACTGTTAGCATTGAACAGGAAGAAAATTCTCTTTCCATGTAAGGTATTTATAAAAAGGCAGAAATGCCAATTTTTAGCACCCATGCCCTCTTGGAATTGGTTCTGTCAACACCCCTGCAGATGGCACAAAAGAAACAGACAGAGAAGTATGTTGATAAAAGGGAATCATCCCAAAATCCCATTTTGGCTGTCCTCTTCAGCATCATTTTAAGTCTCTGGATCATATTCATAATCATCTTTTTTATTTTGAAAATAATTTTTCTGCATCCTGTCACAAAAATTAAAGTGCTATTTTGCAACAATAGTATCTATCAAATGTCAAAATCTTGCCATATGTTTAGCAAAGTTGAAAGGCTCCTGTTCAAGATGTCAACTGTAGATTAGCTGATTCACAAGGGAGGTAATGATCACTGTACATCTATTGTTTTTATTTCCACCCTAAACTGACTATTGGCATGTATAGCAACAAACAGTTCAATACTAATCCTGTCTGCTTCCTGAAGACTCTTGAAACAATTTTTTCCACTGAATTCATTCATTTCTTATCTATTATTTTCCTAACATACCTGTCTCTTAATCTTACTATGAATTGAGACGATGAATTCATGAATTTTGTCTTACTTACGTTTAAATCCTCAGTACTTATCACATGGAAAATGGTGGACTCTATAAATGTCTGTTGAGTAATGATAATAATGAATGAGTAAATTATTCTCTTAATACTGCTAACTTATTTATATCACTATGAATAATAATAACAACAACAACACTTTTAGTACCTTTTCCAATGTTGTTATTAGTAGTTTATAAAAGCACCATGCTTAGTATCTGCCCAGTTCAAATACTGGAATATAAATAGCACAATGAAGTCAATTACTTTGAAAATCCTCACCACCCACCAAATTTAATTTCCCTCTGACTCAATATTGGTTGTGAAACAAAACCTGCATAAGCCATGACAGACAATTCAGGCACCATAATTAAAACTGACTTTCTCTGTCAGTTGTCTATTATGTGATTCTTTTTGTAAAAAAGAAAGAAAGAAAGAAAGAAAGAAAGAAAGAAAGAAAGAAAGAAAGAAAAAAAAGTCACCAAAGCTTTTCTTTATTATATTGACTGAAATGTCAAGGTCTTTGATGATTATGACTTGTAGACATAGCTTTATGAGAAAAATGTGTATTTACATTTTTACATTGGAAAGACTTTGGCTACAAGTAACAGACAACCAAACACAAATCTTTTAAACAAATAGGGACTGTTTTGGTAATGGGAAGTCCAGAGGTAGGGAAGACTTTGGGACTGATCCAGTTTAGGAACTCCATCTCCTTTTTCTGTAGTTTATTTTACAAATAAAAATAATTACTATATAAAATGTGTTCTTATTTTGAGCTATGAAGTATTGTAACTTTATTGCAATTTATTTTGCTCTCTACCTTTCAGACATTAAATACACATAGTTATAACAGTAAGTCAAGATTTTCAATGGGAGACAAACAGCAACAAAAGTAGTAACACATTGTAGTAATAGGACAAATGACAATGACATTTAGGATTAAAGATTTAGCACTTATCAATGTGAATTCTATGATCAGCCAGTTGTTTGTAAGACTATCTGGTGTGGGTGAAGACAGATAGGGAAGAGGGATAATTATCCTGTAAAATATAAGGTGTATTTAGGAGACGAGAGCAGAAAAGAGAATGTAGAGGGATCAAGCCTTTGAGAGCCCCTAAAAGATTAATTTTAAGGTCTACCCAGATAGGGAACCATTTAAATTTTCCCAAGTTATTATGCACATAAAACTACTGTACATTAATAAAAAGCGTAATATGCTATAGTTGTATCTGTGCAGGAATAGGAAAGAAAAAACCCTTTAATACAATCTATTCGGCTTTTCACGGCTAGATCCCTGTCTGTATATCCAGTTTCATCTCTCAGCAACCATGTGACCATATGTCTCTGTTTTAAGGAACCTTTTCAGATGATTGAACTCCCTTGCTGTCTCAGTTTGGGGCCTTTACAGACTGTGTTCTTTATGTCAGAAATATGATTCTTCTCTCCTATCATCACCTCCTAGAGTGATTCCTACCCACCCTCCATTACCCAACTTAGAAATCACTTTGAAAAGGCTTCACTGACTAGACTACACCTGTTACGTGACCCTTCCATGTTCTCATATATCAACCCAAGTCCATATTAGGTTGTAATTGAAGATGTACTCTCTACCATAAGTCTTTTAAGTTCTGTGGAGGCAGAAGATATATCCAGTAATAATATCTCCTGTTCATTATTACATGTCTAATTCCTAGCACAGTGCCTCTTTCATACAGTAAATACATCTATTAATTTAAATTCAAATTGAATGGTGATGAAAGATGGTTATTCATTAATTATTCATAAACTAGTTTTTATAGGGTGCAAGTAACTTAAAGGAATCAAAAGCTAAAAGGAAGCAAGTGGATAGAAACCATGACAAGAAGTTCAGCTGTGATGGGTTCTGGAATTCAGACAAGCAATTTAGACAGGTGAATAGTTATATCATGTAACGGCCTGGGCAGCAGGATTGGAGAAATGAGTCATTTTATGGAAAAGGGGGATTTCAGAACATAGTAATGGAGAAAATTGAGACAAACCTCAGCTTCAGACAGAAATTATTTTATTCTCTTATTCTCAGGACAAAAACTGATCTCTGATCAAAGTTGAAGACCGAATACAATGACATTTAATGCTTGCCTTATGATTGAAAATTTATTCTTTTATTTGATCAGGTTTATTGAGACAAATTTACAATTAGAAAAGTTTATTCTTTTCAGAGAGCAATTCTTTTAGTTTTGACAAAAGCATACAGTTGTGTAGCCACTACCACAATCATGATATAGATCAGTTTCCATCACCCATCACTCCATGCCCCTTTTTAGTTAATCCCTTACCCTTACCTCTGGTCCTTGGCAATCACTGATCTTTTTCTGTCCAGAATGTCATATAAATAGAATTATAAATTCTATAGCCCTTTGAATCTGGCTTCCTATCCTTAGCATAATGTGCTGTGATTCATTCATGTTGTTATGTTTATTGGTTTATTTTTGTTGTTGCTGTTTTGATCTTACCCCACTAGCAAAAATTCTGCAGTTGAGTTTCTTGGTAAGAATCTCAGGTTCAGCACATCCTCAGTGTAATAGACAAGCCTCACCCTAGCAAAACCCATTTTGTGATCATAGTATCTCTTCTACCATTAAGAATTTATCAGTATACTTTTTATTGCTAAGTATCACAAGTTATGTAAACATCTGTGATACTTCTATCACATATTGTTTATCCATTTTCCCACTGAAGGCCATTTGGTTTGCTTCCAGTTTTAAGCAATTATGAACACAGCTACCATAAACACTCCTGTACAGATTCTTGTGTGAAGATAAGGTTTTCCACCTTTGGGTAAGCTATATATTTAACATTGAAAGAAAGGTTCAGTTTGCGTGTTAAGAAGCAACATATAAAAATTCCAGTTGCTGAACATCCTTCCTAGCCTGTGAAATTGTCAGGTTGTTTGTTCATTTGGATGTTCTATTTAATTTTTGCTCTTATTTTTGTTTTAGCATACTAATCAGTGTGTAGTGGTATCTCATGGTGGTATGATGATGTTGGGCATTTCCTTTTCTTGTCCTTAAGCTCAGGCCTATCTCTTCCTCACTGAAGTGTTTATTTAAATCTTTTGCCCACCTTGGTTAGAATGTTTGTTTTCTTCTTACCATTTTATTATTGAGTTTTGAGATTTCTGTATGTATCCTAGATATGATCCTAGATATGATTACCAGATATATGCTTTAAAAATATCTACTCCAATCTCTGGCTTTTCCCTTCATTCTGTTAACAATGTTATCAGAAGAGCAAAAGATTTTCATATATATATATACACACATACACACAAACACACAATATATATCATGTGTGTATAAATATGTAAATCTATCATATGTATGATATGTGTGGACATATATCTATGTATGTGTATATATGTGATATATATGTGTGTATATAAATATCATAAAACTTAAAAAATACATATATCACACAACTTTTTTAAATGAATGAGCTCTTTTAGAGTTGTGTTTAAAAAGTTTTTGCTTACTTCAAGTTCAAAGAGATGTATTTGTATGATTGTTCTAGGAGTTTTATGGTCTCAGGTTTACATTTAGGTATCTGATTCAAGTTGACTTGGTTTTTGTGTAGTTTATGAGTTGTGAATGAGATTCATAGTTTCTTTATGGACATCTAATTGCTATAGGAACATTTATTGAACATACCATTCTTTCTCCATTGAATTGCTTTGCATTTTTCTTAAAAAGATTGACAGAGATAAAAAGTATTGACAAGGATGTGGAGAAAAGGGAGTTCTTGTACTTGGTAGGAATGTAAATTGGTACAGTCATTATGGAAAACAGTATGGAAGTTCCTCAAAAACCTAAAAGTAGAACTACTGTATGATCCAGCAATCTCTCCTCTGGGTATATACCCAAAGGAAATGAAATCACTACTGCATAGGGACAGCTGTACTTCCAAGTTCATGGCAGCATTATTCACACTGGCCAAGAGATGGAAATAATGTGTGAGTCAGTGGTTTAATCGATCAATAACTTGTGGCATATATACAATGAAATACAACTCAGCTTTAAAAAAGAAGGCAATCCTGCCATTTGTGACAATATAAATGAATCTGGAGAACATTATGTAAAGTGAAATAGGCCAGACACAGAAAGAAAAATATCACATAATCTTATTCATATGTGGAATCTAAAAAATGTTGAATACATAAAAACAGTTGAATGGTAGTTACCAAGGCAGGGAAGATAAGGAAGTGGGGAGCTGTTGGTCAAAGGGTACAACATTGCAGGTATGTAGGATAAATAAATCTAGAGATTGAATGTACAATACGGATGACCACACTTAATAATATTATATCCCATACTGGAAATTTTCCAAGACAGTAGAATTCAGGTGCTCTTACAACAAAAAAGTAACTATATGAAGGGATGGATGTCTATTTGTGTGACTGTGGTAATTATTTTACGACGTTATGTATATCAAAACAATGTTGACTACCTTAAACATATACAATAAAAATCCACAATTGACAAATACGTGCGGGTCTACATTACAAATGTCTCTTCTGTTCCTGCCTGTCCTTTCACCAATACCGCATTGTCTTGATTAGTGTAACTTTATAATAATTATTGGAATCTGGTAAAATGTATCCTCCAACTTTGTTCCTTTAAAAAAAATACCCTTTTGCTCTTCTAACTCCTTTGCATTTTGACCTAAATTTAGAATCGATTTGTTCATTTCTAGGACAATTCCTGTGGGATTTTGATTGGGTTTGAGCTGAATTTATAGATCAGTTTTGTTAAAATTGCTGTTTTAACAAGAGTCTTGTAATCTGTGAACATTATATATCCCTCCATTAAGTTATTTGATTACTATTATCAGTGTTTATACTTTTCAGTATATTGAATCTGGCATACATTTTGTCAGATTTATATCTGTTTCATGTTTTTGGTGCAAATTTAAATGCTATTTTTCATAAGCTTTAAAAATATTAGAATAGTTATTAATTAACAGAACAATTTCAAAGAAAATACAGAGTTACTGTATATCTTTCACCCAGTTTCCCCTATTGTTAAAAACTAAGGAACCAACATTGTTGTGCTAATATAGATAAAATGTCACATTATATTAGTATTTTATTAATGTCATTTTTTTTTGTTCCAGGATGCTATGCAGAGTACCATATTATATTTATATCTCATGTCTCATTAGGCTTATCTGTTCTGTGACAGTTCCTCAGACTTCTTGATTTTGTGACCTTGTCAGTTTTGAAGAGTGCTGGCCAGGCAATTTGTACATTTTTTTCTCAGTTGGAATTTGTCTAATTTTTTTCATGATTAGAATGGAGTTGAAAGTTTGGAAGGAAGACCACAAAGATAAATTGCCATTCTCATCACATTACATGAGAAATATATGTTATCAATACGATTTATAAATATTGATGTTAACCTTGATCATTTGGCAGTAGTAGTATTTGCCAGGTTTGTCCACTACAGAGCTACTTTTTAAATGATATTTTTAAAAATTAAATTTCCAATTGCTCATCATGAGTATATAGAAGTACAATTGATTTTTTAAATTGACCTATCATCCTGTAATCTTGTTAAAGTCACTTATTAGTTCATTCAGCTTCTTTTAGATTCCATTGGGTTTCCAATGTAGACAATCATGGCATTTGCAAGTAGACATAATTTTATTTCTTCATATCCACTTTGTATCCACATATGCTTGCGCATATGAATATAAGCATATATTCATGTGTCTATGTAGGTACTTGTCTTATTGCATTGTCTGGGACCTGAAATACAATGTTCAATAGGACTGATAAGAATGTTTTGCTTTTTCTCTGAAATCGTGAAGAAAGTATTCAGTTTTTCATTATTACATATTATATTATTTGTAGGGTTTTTAAAAGATATCATTTAGCAAGTGCAGGAAGTCCTTTCTCTATTTTTCTGAGAGTTTTTAGTGTAAATGGATGTTGAACTTTGTCAAATATTTTTCTGCATTTATTGAGATGATCACATTGTTTTGCTTCTTTGTTGATGTGATAAATGGCATCATTTTAAACTGAGGGATATTTTCTCATATAATCAGCCTACCTCACAATCTTTCTCTTTAGCACCAGTAAAGTCCCTGGAGAAGAACCTTCACGTGTATGCAGTCTTCTTTTATTGTTTGCAGCTCTAGGGAATTCTGTAGTCTCTTGCTAGCCCACATTGGCATTTAGCAAATTGTTAAATATTTTAGTGAAATCTTTTTAGCCACTTGTCTAACAACCCTGTCTTCTTCCTGTGCTCTGCCATAGGTGAGACAATGTCTGTGCTACATTTTACTTTAGAAGTGCTTATCTTTCCAAGATCTTAGCCTCGTTGGTTATTCTATAACCTCAGATCTCTGAAGGGTACAATAAAATTAATGATGTTATATTTGGTGCTTTTTTTTCTCATTGTTAGTGTGGAAATGACAGCCTTCTCAGCTTTCTAAATTCTAGGCAGAAGTAGGTAGTCCTTGTGATTAGAAGAAATTGACTTATCTCTAACAATGAAATGATTCAGGGATGTTCTTTCCCCAGAGGATTTTACCTGTAACTTCTTTGTGAAGAGTAAAATGTAGCAATGGGGTTGGTTTCAGCTCATATGCAGCATAGGCAAGGCTAATTTAAAAACTTTGTTCTGTATAGCATCTAGTCCTTTGCTGGAAGTTAAGACTTGGATAATAACTGTGTTTGCATTTAAGGAAACTCTCTCCCTGGGCTTTAAAATGAAGAAGATAAGAGATAATTATATCACTTTTGGCAGAGCAAATTAAAAGCAGAATGGTATATGAAGCTGTCTGAAATTGCATAAATCAAACCTGCTGGCTGTTTTCCCTAAGTAAAAAACTAATGGGTACCATCCAGAGGTTTTTTAACAAACAGGTGTATGGTATCAATCAATGAAGTTTAACTTTGTTCATATTATGAAATGTTATATGAAAGCACATGACATTAATATATTCTTTAATTCCATAAATATTCATTGGCCATCTAAAATGTAACAGAGCTACTCTCCCAGATATAGAAGAAACATTCAGACAGACAGTTTGGAGACCTGAGTTTTAGCCCTGATGTTATTATTAATCCTCTGCATGATCTTAGATAATTCAGTTCTCTGAAAAAAACTAGTGAGGGTGAATCATGTCAAGAATTACAGATATGCAGCCATCTCAGTACCTCTTACCCAATCTATTTCACCCAGTAATTAGGGCAGACTAGGTTATTCATATGTGATTATTCCACCTAAGATAAATGGGCAAAGAGCAAACAATAGTGAAGAATTACAAGACGAAGATTTGGGGGAGGAAGAAGACCTTGAGAGGTGCAACCAGCATTAAGGATTCTTGTTGAGCTAGGATAATATGCCAATCCACAAAGAATAGTTAAGGACCTTAAATATTATTTTTGGTAGCCTTGCAAGGCTAAATAGATAAAACTGGGTGTCCATAGTCCACCAAGAATAGGAATCTTGCTAATTCCCCACTGTACCCTTCACTTTGGGCTGGGATCCTGAAGAGTCTTCTCCTAGGATTAAGAATGAATTGGAAGTAAACCAATCTTCACAAGAATTTTCAGTACAGATTTAGTCATATGAAAGTTCCAAAAATCCTCAGTCCTTGAACTTGGATTAAGATGGTCCCTGACTGCTAAAATTTCTGGAATGCCTCATAGGAAAAAATAAATAAAATGTGAAGACAGATATTTATATAGGAGTCAAAAGGAAATTATTTAGGGAGATAGTGAGGGGTAAAGAAGTCTTGGGTAGGCCGGGCGCGGTGGCTCAAGCCTGTAATCCCAGCACTTTGGGAGGCCGAGACGGGCGGATCACGAGGTCAGGAGATCGAGACCATCCTGGCTAACACCGTGAAACCCCGTCTCTACTAAAAATACAAAAAACTAGCCGGGCGAGGTGGCGGGCGCCTGTAGTCCCAGCTACTCCGGAGGCTGAGGCAGGAGAATGGCGTAAACCCGGGAGGCGGAGCTTGCAGTGAGCTGAGATCCGGCCACTGCACTCCAGCCCGGGCTACAGAGCAAGACTCCGTCTCAAAAAAAAAAAAAAAAGAAGTCTTGGGTAAGGTTTCCCTTTGATAAAAAGCAGCCCCTAAATCATTTCTTTTCCAACAAAAAGCAGCCTGTAAAATCGAGCTGCAGACATACATAAGCAAGCTGGAAGCTTGCATGGGTGAATACCAGCAGCTGTGACAATAGGAAAAGACTACCTAGGGGCTAAGCGTGTCCAACATGGCGGCTCCATCTTCCCTTTTCTTTGTCAACCACGTGTACAGTAAGGAGAAGACAACATGGCACTGGCCAGGTAGAAAACCCATTTGCATAATAAAAGATTAGGGTGGGTGGCCAGCTTCCTCATGAGCTATGTAAATGTCATACCTGGTCCAACCAATCTTTGGGCCCTGCCTAAATCAGACACCACCTCCTCAAGCCATGTGCACTTCACCATGGGACTGGAAGACCCACTCAGGAGGCCCTCTCTCTCTGCAGGAGAGAGCTATTCTGTTTTCTCTTTCTTTTCACCTATTAAACCTCCGCTCTTAACCTCACTCCACATGTGTTCATGTCCTTGATTTCCTTAGCATGAGGCAATGAACCTTGGGTCTTACCCCACACGAATGATGCCACTTCATTGTGGGGACTTGTCTGGTATTGGAATGCAGGGTATATTTATTGAAACAGCGAGTACAGGTGTGAACTTCAAGTCTGTCCTTTCACTTAGAGGCTCTCGGCCTTCATTTTAAAATCAGACCGAACCAAAATACTGGGCCCCCATCAGCCATTTAAAAAATGATTATCATAGTTGCCGGCCTTACAAAACTTGGGGTATAGGCTTGCTGCGGAGAATATGGAGAATCCCCCACTATCCATGTTGCAGGGTATGTTGGCCATGTTTTGAACCAGTTTCCTTTCACAGAGGACCTAGCCATCGTGTGGGACTGGAAGAGTTCCTGAAACAACTGAGGATTTCTGGCCAGGGCTACACTCCCGTGTTACCAGAAGGCTTCTGGACGGACCCCAGGCTCCAACTGCCCAATTGGGCATTGGCAACAGGATCTCCAGCTTTTCCTATGGTAATTTCCTCCTTTCCTGCCCACAACTGCCATGTCTCCTATCCTGTCTCTGCATGCAATATTATGGGAATTTTTGCAGTTCAGGTCAAGAAAATCACGTGAGGCAAGATCAGGAAATGCCATAGTAACTGGGGATAAAACTCAAGGGAAGGCCGTTTTTGTAATTTTAGAGGAACAGAAGGTCTCCCCCGCCCACCCACAGTGAGTGTCTCTCTCTGCCCTTGGTCTGTAGAGCGCATGGCATTTCAAGGTCACTCTCTGCCCTTGGGCTGCAGAGCATATGGCATTTCAAGGTCAACATCGCCACCTAGTGGAATAGTAATCCTCTCCATGGGGGCACATTTTTGTCCCTTTGCAGAAACACTCTAGCTTCCCAGTTCTCCTCCCTTTTTGTGCCCCTCTACTAGAGACCAGGATTTATGCTGCTTCTGTAAATGGGGAAACTCTGCCTTCAACAATGAGGAGGAAAATGTCCTCCTAAATCAAATTTTAGTCGTGATACTGTCCCATCAGCAGGAAAACTGCCATTCAGTCCCTACATTCTTTTATGGTACCTATTCTACCTCCAATTAAAATGGTACCTAAAATAGTAAGGAAATTTTAAGTCCAGAAGTTAGCCGGAGACAATCTATAAGAGTAAACACTTCAGCACGGGCCATAATAGTTTCTTGGTCTGGTCCCCAGGCAAGAGGGACTGCTATCGTCTTTGTTTGAGACTATAAACTGTAAACCAAGCTCCTCCCAGAGTTAGTTCAGCCTATGCCCAGGGATGGGTAAGGACAGCTTGGGGGCTGGAAGCAAGATGGAGTTGGTTGGGTCAGATCCTTTTCACTGTCTCGTTCACAATTTTGTGACTTACCACCTCTTTGAAAACACCTAATACACTCGTGGCTAAGTCATAACCTAATTAAGGCTTGTTGGTTTGATCTATGTAGCTACTTTTGGCAAAGTTCAAAAGCAGAAAAATCTTAACTGTTTGGCATAGCTAAAGGTGAGTAACAAAGGTTTTAAAAGGATTTTCTTTTTCTTTTTTTCGAGACAAAGTCTAGCTCTGTTGCCCAGGCTGGAGGGCAGTGGTGTGATCTTGACTCACTGCAACCTCCACTTTCCAAGTTCAGGCAATTCTCCTGCCTCAGCCTCCCAAGTAGCTGGTATTACAGGTGCGTGCCACTACACCCAGCTAATTTTTGTATTTTTAGTAGAGACGGGGTTTCACCATGTTGGCTAGGCTGGTCTCAAACTCCTGACCTCAGGTGATCCACCTGCCTCAGCCTCCCAAAGTGCTGGGAATACAGGCATGAGCCACTGCGCCCAGTCAAAAGGATTTTCTTAAAGAGCGCTCAGCTTAATTAAAAGTGGATATCCAAGCTATAGGTATATTTAAAAGGCCTTTATGGTTTTTTTTTTTTTTTTTTTTTTTTTTTTTTTTTTTTAATCTTCTTGGGTGTTGTTTTTCTGGGAAAGAAAAAAGTTTTTTTTTCTTCTTAGTCAACTGAATTATTTTTCTCCATTTTTTGTCTTGCCACTCTTAATGCACACATGAGAGGCCCTAAGGTAACTTCTGGTAGCTTGGGACTACTTGGGAAAAACAGAGGAGGCACCACAGACCCCATTTTGGAGAAATACTCTGTTTTCCTCATGAAACCCGAGGAATTAAAAATGGATAGATCCCTCTCAAAATGAAAGGCTCTGTTCTGTCTCGCATTGTATTATCTGATGGTTTTGAGTTTTGGGGGTATCAGAAATTACTTCTCATTATGAGAGAGCTTTGGTGTATAATAACTGGGTAGGAAATATACTTTAAGGGATGGCTAATAGTAGTTATGGTAGGATACTTGACTCTGTAGAGTTGAATGAGAGAAGCATGCTCTTGGCCACCTGGAAGATATGGAAACATCCCTACCCCCCACCCACTGAGAGATGAGACTCCTGTGGGGGATGGGTTGATTACGAAGTGGGCTGGTTGGCTTTGAGTTGCCTTGCAATGAAATGCACAGTTGAAGCATTTCACTGTCTTCTCCCACAGTATTTCCCTCCTTTGGGGGATCCAGGATCCACTAGAAAATGGCACCCTTAATTTTTGGAATTTATCTTTGCCTTCAGCTGTGCCTGCTTATTTGGCTCTAGAAATGCATGCTCTCCTGGCCCTGTTTGTCCAAGGGCTACACCCTGAAGCCAGTAGTCCAATTAAGAAACTGGCAAATGAAAAATCTTACAAGTGCTGAATCTTCTGTCTGACTGTGTAGCTATATATGTCTTGTGTGTAATGTCTATAAAAAGAGCTCTAATTGATTGGTTTAAAGAAAAATAAGCACTTAAATCAAATATTTTTAAAGGAAAGATAAAAGCTATAATGCCTTATAGTTCATGTGACAAAATTAGTCTTAAGGATTATTGGTAAAATACAAGTGTCATCAAAATACAAATTGGTGGTCTAAATTATACAAGTCAGATACTAGGTTTGCTAAATGTTTCAATAAACTGCCTGCTTTACAACTTGGTAAGGTCTGGGGATATATTAAATTAACCATGCCCCTACCTATGCTGGAAAAAATCAGACTTTATCTGTGCCTAGTACATAATCAAAACAACTTACTAGGCTTCACATTGAAGTTAAAAATTGCTGAAAGTTACCATTATAACATGTAATTTAAACTACTAAAAATGGATTTACATGCAAGGTGTGTAAAAACAGTAAAATGTGTTTTTAATAAAAGATTATAAGAAGACATGGAAATGTAAGTTTTGCTTAGGGATAAAGGATTGTCTTAAATTAGATAAGATAAAGCTGAAGGTTTAATTAAGTGTGGAATGATTATAAAAATTAATCTTGCAAAAATCCCATGTGTAAACATTAACTAAATTCAAAAGCATATTATATGGTCTTTTCATAAATTGAGCATTGAAATAAAAGCACAGCACAGTTGTCATGAGATCATAAGATGTTAGTCTGCCCTTGAGAAAAGTGAGAAAAGGATGGTAAAAATTTCACCTCACGGTCAAATTGGTTAAGATTAGGTGGAACTGTCTACGAGGTTTGGCTTAAAAATTGGGGTTAACATTAATAAAATAATGCAAGGGTAAAATTTGGCTTTGAACAGGATTTGCATGTAATATTAAAGGCTAATGAAAGATTTTTACCTTTTTAAAATTTTTGAGTCATTATTTTGGCAAAATAAATAATTTATGGTAATCTGGAATTCTATTTCATAACATCAAGTGTTTAAACTGCTAACATATTTAATAGGCTTCCAAAAATCAAACCTCAGTTTCAGAATTGTCTTTCCTGACACCTGTCTTTTCAGAGGCTCCAGAAGGGTCCCCAGAATGCCCAGAAAAGAAGGGTAAACAGGATTATTTAACAAGTTTAGGTATGTGAAATTGCCAAAATGATGTTTAATCTTCTTCAGGCTTTATATATATATATGTGTGTGTGTATATATATATATGTGTGTGTGTGTGTATATATATGTGTGTGTGTGTATATATGTGTGTGTGTGTATATATATATACATATATATATATATATATATATAGAGAGAGAGAGAGAGAGAGAGAGAGAGAGATAGTCTCCCTCTGTTGCCCAGGCTGGAGTGCAGTGGCACGATCTCGGCTCACTGCAAGTTCCACGTCCCAGGTTCACACCATTCTCCTGCCTCAGCCTCCCGAGTAGCTGGGACTACAGGCGCCCGCCACCATGCCCGGCTAATATTTTGTATTTCTGTAGAGACAGGGTTTCACTGTATGAGCCAGGATGGTCTCAATCTCCTGACCTCGTAATCCACCTGCCTCGGCCTTCCAAAGTGCTGGGATTACAGGTGTGAGCCACCATTCCCAGCCTTCAGGTTATATTTTACTGGATAATATTAATATATGTTCCAAAATTGTGTGGATGTCTAAAATTCTAATGTCTAAGTATATACTATCAACCATAATTAAGGTTGAAGTTACTATAAACCACAGAAATAACCAAATCTCTTTGTCAGTAATGTTTTTAACTCTAACTATCCTGGAAATTTTGTCATTTGCAGACAGTTGTTGTCTTGCTTTGCTGCTTCTCAAAAGATGGTTTATAATCAAGCTATAGGACTTTAACAGGTGTCCTCAAATGCAGGTCTCTAATAGATTTGAAGATTGTAACACTGGAATAGAGAAAAAACATACAGTACTCATGAAGAGCTGAAATGTTCATGAATATCAAAAAGGAGTTAACTGCAGGAACTACACTAATAGAAGTCTGAAGTAATCTTTTTTTAACTTTTTTCTTGAAACATTGCTAATCCTTGTTTTGTTCTTCAACATCAAGGCAACCTTTCTTTTTAAGCTATCTATAGCTTTTAACAATTAAGTATACTTCTGTAAACAAAAAGAAAATTTGAAGCATATTTGATTCCTCTAAACTTTGGAATCTATTTGTGAGTATTCTTAACTTATGGCAACATAGTTATTTGCATCAGTGCAATAAGAATCCATTTTCTTTTGCAACAGGACACAATTGGAGGAAACGGTTGTTTTACCAAGGCTTTGGCTGGAAGGGTGTGTTTTCCTTTAAGGAATCAAGCTTGATTTGCAGAGCCCATAAAATCCCAGTGGGAAGACTGGTCTCATGCCCTTATCTAAGCAGTCCCTGTACAGGGTTCCCGACCTGTGGTCAGTAAAGAATGTCACTTTCTAACAGGTCCAGGAGCTCCAAGTTTATCTTGGAACCTTAAGAGGAAAGGATTACCCATCTCACAGGTATTTGAGGGTACAAATCAATGGCTGGGCTTGGCTTTAAAAGGTTTTATCTGAGATTCCTTGTGGAGCAGAGTTCTATCAAAACCAACCCAAAAGGCCTATGTAGAAATAATTATTCTTCCTGTACTTTATGCAAATAATCAGGCCAAGTATAAGACTAAAGTTTATTCTACAAATGACACAGCCCTATCATAATGTGTTTTCACTGAAAATGAGGACTGGAGAGAGAAAAAAAATGCTGCAAAACTTATCATACATTTATCATTACGTTCTGGTTTCATTGGTTGTTTTTAATTTTTCCTACATTTTAGACTAACCCTGCTTATTTCTGTGAATCAAGTAGTGATCTCCTGCAGCACAGAAGAAACAAAAAGGGATGGGTAATGTAAAAATCTCGATCAATATCCTAGTTCTGAGCAATTATCCTGCAAATCCTGCCACGTAATGAAAGTAAACAAGGTGCCCATAACCCAGAGGTTTCTTTGATTGGGAAAATAAAACCAAGGAAATTCAAAGACCCACAAAGGGAAATTCTATATATTGGCAAGTAAAATTTTAGGTGGAAATAATCTACACTACTCTTCTGGGAATTGCCATACTCACTCTACTATTTGCAGTAAAGCTATACACAATAACACCTTCTAACTGGAATATCAGACAGTTCCCATTGCTGTACTATTTTGCTTAATTATTATCCTTATAGGAGGAATAATAGTTACTGACAAGAAGTAAACATGAAGGTTTTACTATCAATAAATCTGCTAGGACTTTTTATTGGGTTTGGCAATATGCCACACCCTAGCTATGCAAAAAAGCTATAAAAAGATTTTATTTAAGAAAGGATCTTGTATGGTAAATTATCGTCTTAAAGAGAATAACTGGTTGTTTAAAAAGAGGGATGTTTAGGACAAGCCAGAAAGTTTAAGCATGTTGTAGATGATCTGTGGAAGTCATGAAAGGATTGATAATTGCAGGAAAAATTTAGCCAAGGTTAACACTAAAGTTACTCTAGCCACCCAATAACGTATTTCTCCCAATTACATAGCAAGTTATAAAAGATGGCCTAGATCTAAGATTATCCCCTAGTAACAAGTCAAGAGGGAAATACAGGTTTTTCTCAAAGAAAAATGTTGGTTTTATATCAACACTTAAGGTAAAGTACAGCGACCTCTGGTGGAGGCAAACCAGTATTACAGTCCGTTGGAATGGCTGACAGGTATCAAACTCTACTGTCACGGTTGTGGCCTACAGCACCCCCACTTAGTGATAATCTTACTGCTCGTATTCAAACTAAAATTTGTCTCTTCTTGCCTAGAAGCAATCAACTCCAAATGGTGCTGCAGAAAGAACCACACATGGCCACATTTTACTTCCAAGGACCCTTGGATCAACCCCAGGAGGAGCCCCAGCTGCTCTTCCCCACACAATGCCCAATTTCAGCAGGAAGCCAGAAAGAGTTGTAATCTAACACCCTCTAATAGCAGTTAGGGTTACCACTCCTGAGAGGGGAAGTTAGAAGTTAAAAAGAAATTATTTAGGCAGATAGTGAGAGTAAGGAAGCTCTTGCTAAGGTTTCCTTTTAATAAAAAGCAGCCCCCAAATCATTTCTTTTCTAACAAAAAGCAGTATGTAAAATTGAGCTGCAGACATATATAAGCAAGATGGAAGTTTGCATGGGTGAATGCTGGCAGCTGTGACAATAGGAAAAGGCTACCTGGGTGCTAGGCATATTCAACATGGTGGCTCCATCTTCCCTTTGTCAACCACGTGTACAGTAAGGAGCAGACAACATGGCACTGGCCAGGTAGAAAACCCATTTGCATAATAAAAGATTAGGGTGGGGTGTCCAGCTTCTTTGCATGCTATGTAAATGTCACACTTAGTCCAAGCAATCTTTGGACTCTATAAAAATCAGGCACCACCTCCTCAAGTCAGTCTTCAAAGCCCTGTGTACTTCACCAGGGGACTGGAAGACCCACTTGGGATCCCCTCTCTCTCTGCAGGAGAGAGAGCTATTGTCTTTTCTCTTTCTTTCACCTATTAAACCTCTGCTTTTAACCTCACTCCACATGTGTCCATGTCCTTGATTTCCTTGGCATGAGGCAACAAACCTTGGGTATTACCCCAGGTGAATGACTTTGCCTCAATATTATATTAAGTCAAAATTATTTCTACAAATAATTTTTCAAACACAATAAGCACAATTAAATGTAACAGTTTAACAGGGAACAAGATTCAATGAAAAAGAATAAGCAGAAAATTAAACAGCTGCAGGGCCTTTATTTTTTGGAAATGTTAGTACATTAATGTTATTAGAAATTAACAGTGGAAAAATCCACTGTTGTTATTATGTTCAAGGCTAGAAAATAATAGATTAAAATTTTCTGTAGCAGATATATGAAATTTTCAGTAGCAAATATATGAAAACTGAAAAAGAACATTCTAAGAAGAATGAGATCAATAGCAGACTAGACACAGTGAAAGACAGAAGTAGTCAACTGGGAGTTAAGTGAGAATAAACTTTTTAAATGAAATGAGAGTAAAAAACAATCAGAACTACAGAATAAAATAATAGATTTTGAGGACAAAATGAGAAATTGCCTATCGTAATTTTAATTGGAATACCAACAGGAGAAGATAGAAGAGAATGGTTTAGAGCAATATTTGAAAGAATAAGTAACAGTTTTTCAGAACTGATGGAAAGTTCAATCCTCGGATTCAAGAATATGAAGGACTCCCACATTAGAGAAATAAAAATAAATTTATACCTAGTTACACCATGTTGGAAATGCAAAATAAAAGGAATGAAAAAAAATCTTAAAAGCAGCCAGAATAAAAAAAATAGATTTCCTTTAAAGAAGTTATAAACCACAGAGCCATAGCTGACTTCATGACTCTCCTTTCCTCTATAACTTTCTTTTTACCTCCTTATTGTATTTATTATTTTAAAGTTTTAATTGAGGATTTGAAATACAGCAATGTGCCTGAAAGCTATCTTTTAAATTACTGAAAGAAAATAATGGTCAGCTTAGAATTACAATAAACAATACATTATTATAAAAATAATAATAATCCTTGAATTAAAGCAAAATGGACACATTATCCAGACAATTCAACATTGAACATTTGCCAGTCAGGAGGTTCTCTATGAGGGTTCTGTGCTGGTAGCAGACTTCGGCCTCGATGTTCAGGCATTTCTGTACAACCCCTGAAATCTAGGCAGAGGTTCCCAAACCTCAATTCTTGACTTCTGTGCACCCACAGGCTCGATAGCACGTGTAAGCTGCCAAGGCTTGGAGCTTGCACCCTCGGAAGCAAACACCCAAGCTGTACCTTGGCACCTCTTAGCCACCACTGGCATGCAAGGCTCCAAGTCTGGAGGCTGCACAGAGCAGGGGAGCCCTGGGCCCCCCCCATGAAATCGTTTCTCTCTCCTAGGCCTCCAGGCCTGTGATGATGGGAGAAGCTGCCAAGAAGGTGTCTGAAACACCCTGGAGACATTTTCCCAATTGTCTTGGGGATTAACATTTGGCTCCCTGTTATTTATGCAAATCTCTGTAGCTGACTTGAATTTCTCCCCAGAAAATGGGTTTTTCTTTCCTATCACATCATCGGGTTGCAAATTTTCCTAACTTTTATGCTCTGCTTCCCTTTTAAACATTCCAATTTCAGATCATCTCTCTCAAGTTCCAAGTTCCACAGATCTCTGGGGCAGGGGAAAAATACTGCCAGTCTCTTTGCCAAAGCATAGGAAGTGTGACCTTTGCTCCAGTTCTCAGTAAGTTCCTCATCTCATTTGAGACCACCTCAGCCTGGATTTCACTGTCCATATCACTATCAGCATTTTGGTCAAAACCATTCAACAAGCCTCTAGAAAGTTCCAAACTTTCCTACATCATTCTGACTTCTTCTCAGCCCTCCAAACTGTTCCAACCTCTGCCTGTTACCTAGTTCCAAAGTTGCTTCCACATTTTCAAGTATCTTTATAGCAGTGCCCCACTTTCTCTGGCACCAATTCACACTATCAGTCTGTTTTCTTGCTGCTATAAAGAAATACCCAAGACTGGACAATTCATAAAGGATAGAGGTTTAATTGACTTACAGTCCCAATGGCTGGCGAGGTGTCAGGAAACTTACAATCATGGCAGAAGGGGAAGAGGAAGCAAAGACTTTCTTCACATAGTGTCAGGAGAGAGAAGAGTGAAGGGAAGAGGAAAGAGCCCCTTATAAAACCATCAAATCTTATGAGAACTCACTATCATGAGAACAGCATGGGGGTAACCACTCCCATGATCCAATCACTTTCCTCCCTCAAGATGTGGGGATTACAGGTCCCTCCCTTGACATGTGGGGGTTACAATTTGAGCTGAGATTTGGGTGGGGACACAGAGCCAAACCATATCAGTAGGTCTGGGGTAGGACTTTATATTTGAATTTCTTTCTTTCTTTTATTCTTTTTTGTTCATTTATAGACTTTTACTGACTGGCTTGCATAAGATTTGGGTTTGTTTTCCAAGTTATTGAGTTTTATCAATATTACTTTATTTTTTATTTTAAATTAAAATTTCAATAGTTTTAGGGGTACAAGTGATTTTTGGTTACATAGATTCATTGTATAGTGGTGAAGTCTGAGATTTTAGTGCATCTGTCACCTGAATAATATGTAGTTTCTTATCTCTTGTTCCTCCCACCCTCCCTTTTCTGAGTCCCCATAATCTATTATATCCCTCTGTATGCCATTGTGTACTCATAGCTTAGCTCCCACATATAAGTGAGAACATGTGGTATTTGGTTTTCCATTCCTGAGTTACTTCACTTAGAATAATGGCCTCCAGCTCCATCCACATAGCTGCAAATCACATTATTTCATTTTTTTATGACTGAGTAGTATTTCATGGTGCATATATACACCAAATTTTCTTTATCCCCTCATTGATCAATGGGCAGTTAGGTTGGTTCCATATCTGTGCAACTGTGAATTGTGCTGCAATAAACACACATGTACAGGTTTTTTTTAAAGATAAGGACTTGTTTTCCTTTAGGTAGATACCCAGTAGTGGGATTGCTGCATCAAATTGTAAATCTACTTTTAGTTATTTAAGGAATCTCCCTACTGTTTTCCATATAGGTTGTATTAATTTACATTCCCAGCAGCAGTATATAAGCATTCCCCTTTCACCACATTTATGCCAACCTCTATTGTTTTTGGACTTTTCATTAATGACCATTCTTGTACCACAGTCAAGCTAATTTACATATCCATCACCTGACATAGTTACTATTTTTATGTATGCAGTGAAAACACTTAAGATCTACTCTCTTAGCAGATTTCAAGTAAACAATACATTATTAGTAACTGTAATCACTATGCTGTACATGTCTTGAGTGTGTTTCAACTTATAACTGAAAGTTTATACCCTTTGACCAAAATTCCCCTATTTCCCCTAGTCCCCTTTCCCCTCTGAGCCATCATTCTACTCTCTGCCTTTTAGTTCAAAGTTTTAAAATTCCACATATAAATGAGATAATGCAGTATTTATTTTTCTGTGACTGGCTTATTTCATTTAGCAAAATGTCATCTAGTTTCATCAGTATTATCACAAATGACAAAATTTTCTTATTTTGTAAGGCTGAAAAATATTATTTTGTATTTATTTTTAAAATTTATTTTAATTTTAGATTCAAAAGTACATTTTTGGCTGGGTGCGGTGGCTCATGCCTGTAATCCCAGCACTTTGGGAGGCCGAGGTGGGCGGATCACCTGAAGTCAGGAGTTTAAGAACAGCCTGGCCAACATGGTAAAACCCTGTCTCTACTAAAAACACAAAAATTAGCCAGGCGTAGTGGTGCATTCATGTAGTCCCAGCTAGTCTGGAGGCTGAGGCAGGAGAATTGCTTGAACCCGGGAGGCGGAGGTTGCAGTGAGCCGAGATCATGCCACTGCACTCCAGCCTGGGTGACAGAGCGAGACTCTGTCACACACATAGAAAAAAGTGCATTTTCTTGTTTGTTATGTGGGTATGACATGTGTAATGGTAAGGGTTGGGCCTTCAGTGTACCCATTACCCCACTATTGGAGATTGTAGCCAGTAGGTAATTTTTCAATCCTTGTCCTCACTTTGGAAATCCCAGAGTCTGTTCTTTCCATCTTTATGTCCATGTGTACTCTTTGATTAGCTCCCACTTACAAGTGAGAATATGCTATATTTGGTTTTATGCTTCTGTGTTAGTTCACTTAAGACGATGGCCTCCAGCTTCATCCCTGGTGCTGCAAAGGGGACATGATTTTGTTCTTTCTTGTGGCTGTGGAATATTTCATCATGTATTTACAGCATTTTTTCTTTATCCATTCAACTGCTGGTGGACACTTAGTCTGGTTCCATGACTTTCTTATTGTATACAGTGCTTCAATAAACATACAAGTGCAGGTGTGTTTTTGATATAATGACTTTTTTTTCCTTTGGGTAAATACCAAGTAGTGGGATTGATGGGTCGAATGGTAGATCTATTTTTAGTTCTTTGAGATATCTCCAAACTGTTTTTCATAGAGGTTGAGCTAATTTACATTCACACCAACGGTGTATGACTATTGCTTTTCTCCAAATCCACACCAACATCTGTTATTTTTTGACTTTTTAAGAATAGCCATTCTGAATGGTGTGAGATGGTATTTCAGTGTTTGTTTACAAATTGAAGCACAGGTTTTAACTAGCATTTCTCCGATGATTAGTGATACTGAGCATTTTTTGATGTATTTGTTGGCTGCTTGCACTTCTTCTTTCAAGAAATGTTTGTTCATGTCCTTTACCCAGCTACTAATCGAGTTGTTTGTTTTTCTTCTTCAATTGTTTGAGTTCCTTGTAAATTCTAGCAAGTTACCAGGTGATGCTAATCCTGCTAATCTTGAAAGCACACTTAGAGAAACTGTTCTAGATTCGTCAGAGAAGGAAACCATGTTGCCAGATATTGAGCTCCAAAGGAGTGATTTCTCACGAGTTAATAGTGACCCCTTGAATTCATTTCTTCTAAGAAAAAATAAGTGGGCATATTAAATATAGACTTTAGTCTAACAAATATTCTTTCATCTTTTTGCCAAATACTATTTTATTTTCTTCCCAGATGTGATATAAATTGATGCATGTCCAAATTGAAGCACAGTCTGCTGATAGATCAATATTTGTAGTTCATTTTGAAATAGTCAAGTTAGTCATTTGGGTACTTGAAAGCAAGTTCCACCTTTAGAATGAAAATCCATTTTGTTTATAAATTGCATAAAACTATTTCACTCACTAGTAATGATCTCTTCTATACCCAAAAAGAAAAAAGTTGCATCAGGGTTCAGAGAAGAGTTTTCCACAGAATTTTAATATACATTTCATTAAGAAATGCTTTATTGTTGTGTTGTTATTATTAGTGATGTCCATGAATATGTTCAGTCAAATTCCTTTGGTATTAAATGACTAGAAGTTTAATGAGACAAATAAGAGTTTTCTGACTTGCTTTTCCTGGTTCTTCCTTATACTAGTCTTAGAAACCTCCCAAGAGCTAGCTGTTGGTAAGATGTTGATTGCCTCAGGTCATTCAAATTTTCTACAGGTCTATCTTTAAAATAATTAATGATTAACTTAATCTAATCTATTGGAAGTCAGGAGTTGGGGCATGGGAGGAGGGTGGCTAAAACACTCCTGAGTTACATATGTGCTTTTTATGGGATCAGGATCACTTGGGAGATTCGGAGATTTTCATGACTCCTAATGGGCCACTTGAGCCAGTTCAAAAATATTTACTCAGGTAACTGTATATGGTGATATTTTGATTTGATAACTTGAATATGTGTACAATAAATGAACATATAAATGTGTAATTTTATGCCACATTTATAATAGTGTATGGGGTAGGGAAATATAGTTACCCTTATAGTTTCTCATTTTAATACTGAGCATAGTCATCCAAATCAGATTTTTTTTTAATATACAAGACTTGGGAAATTATTTTGAGCAGTGGTGTGAAGAGTCTTTTTGAATTTCCTTTGGTTGTTATGGAAATGGCAATTGATAAATTTGTCTGCAATTTTTAAAATATTTTAATATAGAGACTATTCAAATAGCTAGATATAACTGCATTTTAAACTCTTCAAAGTAAATGCCTATATTCACACATAAGATATGATGGACATAATTATGAGTTAAAATGTAAATGTATTCATATAAAATATCCTTTTGAAACTAAACAAACTGAAGAAAGTGAATATGTTTCAATATAAAAATATTCAACAATCAGTTAAATTACAAATTGTTATAAAATGCTGAATTAACTTGAAATGATTTCCATATTCCTAATCATTTAAAGCTTATGACTTACATACATATATCATTTTGCACATTAATGCTCATGAAGAAATACTATTTACATGTTGAAAATCAAGTAATTGTATTGTGAATAGTTATGTCCAAGTGAGTACAAATAGATTTTAACTTAGCTTAATGTATGTATTATTTCACCACTCATTCTTCTTTTTGATGGCATTTGTTAATATTATAAGTCAATAAGATAGGTACATCATAACTGGTGTTTTGCTACACAAGTTTTAAATGTAACTAAGATTCTTAGTTCTTAATACAACTCTAGTATTAATAGCCCAGAAGTCAATTATTTTACATTCTCCCTTTGTTAGCTCCTCACTTCCCAACCCCACCTACTGATAATATCATGAGTTACAAAAGTTTATCTGCCTCTAATATCTACAACCTCATGTATCGAGGTATGCTTCATATATTTAAGTGCCTTAGTAGTGTGTATCCACTATGATTTGGTGATGGAAGAGCCTTTTAGCCTAAAGAAAATAAGACCTTGACAAGTTACATCTAAAATATGAATCTGGGTGGAATCACTTGCTTCCTTGAGTGGCCACTGACGATGCCAAATTGTCATGGTCTCCATATGGTAATGTGCAAGATTGAGAACCAAAGGGGATCTAGGTATATTGGCCAGGAAACTTTGATTCAGGCTAGAGTTGACCATTACCTCTGGAAAAACAGGGCTGAATATTCCCACAGTTCAAGTCATGAGGCCATAAGGGACAGGCCTATAGTAAAATCTCTCTAGTTGAAGATTTATGTCAAAGAGCTGTGAGATGCTGCTTGTTCTAACTTAGTTGTACCAGATTGTTGGCTCTTGAACAAATTAGCAGAGACTGAATCCCAAAATCAGTGGCAAAAAATATTTCTTGAGATGAGCCATTTTCTCTTCTTTTTTTAGTATTTCTTCAGAGAAAGTGTCATACTTCATCATGAAGCTTTTCCTAAGCGTTCCAACTCAAGGCTCATTTGGTTTGGATATAAATCTATCTTCCAGCCAGTATAAGAGGCACTGGTTCAGAACTGCTTACACCATCCTTGATGTCATAAATCCAGACAGACACCTTCAACTTTTGATTACTGTTTGTACTGGGCACAGTTTATGCATTTCCCTAAATTCACTTGGCAATGATTTTCTGCTTGGTGCGCTGATGACCCTCCAGGAAGATTGACTGCCACCAATCATGCTTATAAGCCACAGAGAAGAAGTTTCAATCTACCCTGAAGGAAGACTTATTGAGCTTTGTCACCGCCTTGCACTAGGGGCTGCCACTGCTGTCTTAGGATCTGGCTTCCCTAACCAAAAGAAATTTGATGGTGAAAACAAGTAGTACAAGGGAGTTGATGCTCTGTGGGTAAATATTTAATCACGGGAAACAAAAATGTGTGTGTGTGAGAGACAGAGTTTTGCTCTTGTTTCCCAGGCTGGAATGCAATGGTGCAATCTTGGCTCACTGCAACCTCCGTCTCCTGGTTTCAAGCGATTCTCCTGCCTCAGCCTCCCAAGTAGCTGGGATTACAGGCCTGCGCCACCAAACCTGGCTGATTTTGTATTTTTAGTAGAGACGGGGTTTCTGCATGTTAGTCAGGCTGGTCTCGAACTCCCGATCTCGAGTAATCTTTCTTAATCACTAGATTCAAAGAGTGATACTGCATTTGATCGTGGGATGCGGGCTGGTTAACTCTCAGTCCTATTTTCTGTTGTCTCAACTTCTTATTGTCTACTGCTAAATTCCTTATTACTTTGCTTTCCTACACAAAATCAAGAAAAACAACCTAAAAGATTTTCCCCCTAGGGAAATTGTTTCTGGTTTTTCACAGTTTTTACAAATCACTTTTTGAGGTGGATAGGTAAGCATTTTCTGCCACTTTTCCTATAGATAGTAAAATATTTAGGAACAGTACTCTGATTTACCTATTTATAGTATTTTTAATTTTCATATAAGATATGAGTAATATTTAAATTGTGATTGGATTTAATACTATTGCTATTATTCTTCTAGTATCAGTAGCAATAGTAGTAATGACAATGATAGCACCAGTAATTATTATCCCATAATATAAACTCAGTGAATAGGGTCAGAAGACTGGCATTGACTTTACATGACCTAAATCATCAAGCATAAAAGAAAATGAATATATCTAACTTCCTTTTACATTCTTTAAGTTCTCAGGTTCATTTGAGAGATATTTCCTTGGGCAAGCTGGGAAAGCTGAGAAACAATTGGAAGGCAATTCTGCTCCTAGTCAGTCTTTCCCACATTCTATTTAGCAAAATGATGCTGCTGCATGCAATTATTGGTATTCACAGACTTTTTAAAAAGTTTGATATTTGTTTGTTTAGTTACTAAACTATCAGGAGAGACCAACTTGGTCAATTGTGTGTGCCAATACTTGTCTTTTCCCTACAAGATTCCATCTATGAGGTATATTAGTATTTCTTATTGGAAGAAATATTTTTGGCAGCTCTCTCAAAGGAGATAAAATTTACCCAGGGTCATATAATAAAACACATTAAACTATGAGATATAGATGTTTTGTTTGTTTCTTTCTTAGAAAAGAAACTTCTTTGTATAGGCCAATTTTTTCAAATCAATTATTTTGAATTAAAGCTTTAAATCATTAAATCTATGAATTAAGAGAGTTAGGGAATAAGTTAATAACTAGCATACTTACTAATTATTATTTATTTGGTATTTTAGGTATTCTGCACTTAATATTTTATAGACTAAATAAAATATGAGTACTTGTATACTATAGCCAGGTTATAATAAATGATCATGATTTCAGCATAGAGAATTATTTTTACTTTGAGAATCTTTTGTCAGCTGGAGATGGTGGACATGTAAAATAGCAAGTCCTGAGTTGCATTCTATACAGTTCCTTCCTCTCATCTCTCTCTTGCAGTGCCTATCATATGAACTATAAGCTCCCAATTGATACTTTGTTTTGCTTTAATTTGCATAAATTTAAGAGGTACAAACTCAATTTTGTTACATCAATATATTGTGTTTTGGTGAAATGTGGGTTTTCAGTATATCTATAACCAGGACAATGTACATTGTTACCCATTAAGTAATTTCTAATCATCCACCTCCTCCACCTCCCGCAATGCTTCTGTACCTCCAATGTCTGTCACTCCATACCCCTATGTGTACACATTATTTAGCTGCCACTTATAAGTGAGAACATGTAGTATTTGACTTTCTGTTTCTGAGTTGCTTCATTTAAGATAATGGCCTCCAGTTCCATCCATGCTGCTACAAAATACATGATGTCACTCTTTTTATGGCTGAAGAGTAGCCCATGGTATACATATACCACATTGTCTTTATCCAGTCATCCATTGATAGACACTTATGTTGGTTACACAAATTTGCTGTTGTGAATAATGTTTTGATAAACATATTTGTGTGGGTATCTTTTTTATATAATGATTTCTTTTCCTTTGGGTAGATTCCCAGTAGTGGAATTATTGGATTGAATGGTAATTTTATTTTTAGTTCTTGAGAAATTTTAATACTGTTTCCACAGTCATTGCATTAATTTACATTCCCACTAACAATGTCTAACCATTTCCTTTTTTCCACATCCTCACTAAGATCTGTTATTTTTTTCATCTTTTTAATAACAGCCATTCTGAGTGGTGTAACATGGTATCTCATTGTGGTTTTGATTTGCATTTTTCTGAATGATTAGTGATGAGCATGTTTTTCATATGCTTGTAGGCCATTTGTATGTCTTCTTTTGAAAACTCTAGAAAAAAAAAACCTAGGCAAAATTCTTCTGAATATTGTTCTAAGCAAATAATTCAAGACTAAGACCTCAAAAGCACAAGCAACGAAAACCAAAATAGACAAATTGGACTTAATTAAACTAAACAGCTTCTGCACAGCAAAATAAATAATTAACAGAGTGAACAGACAACTTACAGAATGGGAGAAAATATTTGCAAACTGTTTATCCTACAGGGATATCTAGAATTTACAAGGAATCCAACTGATACTTTTAACATTCTGCCTCAGGATTTCATGAAACAAAATGCTCTTCCAGCTTCCCCTTGCCATTTAGTCTCGAAAACAGTGCTACATTTCACGTTTTGTTAAGGCAATACTCCATTTCTAGGTACTAATTTTTGTATCAGTGGCCTATTGCTGCAAAGCAAATTATCTCAAAATTTAGTGGCTCAAAATACCAACCATTTTTTTTTCACTATTCTTAAAGTTGACAATAAGGACTGGCTTCAGTTGCACAATTCTGCTAGTCTTTCCCACTGTCATTGAAATAGCTACAGTCATTTGGTGGTTCAATTAGACCTTAATGGTCTAAACTCACATTTCTAACAATTTGGTGGTGGCTGTCAGCTGAGTCATACGTCTCTATCAGGCTAGCCTGCAGTTCATTACACAACTGAGAAAAAAATTTCAAGAAATGAAATGCCAAGAAATTCTCAAGACCTTTTGAAAACTAGACTTAGAAGTCCACATCAATTCTGTAGGTAAAAGCAAATCGTAAAGCATTTGTGGCCAAATAAGAATAAATTACATTATTAGATGGTAGTATGATTTTAGTTTTAATTTCAACTGAATCAAAATATCTAAACTCTTCTCTCTCTCATGTATAATCTATTTAACTACTACCCTTTGATGGAAGATCAAGTTATTTCCTAGGAGTCATTACTCAAGATAAAGACATAATGTAATTGTTTTTTTGTTTGTTTGTTTTTTTTTGTTTTTTTTTTGTTTTTTTTTTGAGACGGAGTCTCGCTCTGTCGCCCAAACTGGAGTGCAGTGGCCGGATCTCAGCTCACTGCAAGCTCCGCCTCCCGGGTTTACGCCATTCTCCTGCCTCAGCCTCCCGAGTAGCTGGGACTACAGGCGCCCGCCACCTCGCCCGGCTAGTTTTTTGTATTTTTTAGTAGAGATGGGGTTTCACCGGGTTAGCCAGGATGGTCTAGATCTCCTGACCTCGTGATCTGCCCATCTCGGCCTCCCAAAGTGCTGGGATTACAGGCTTGAGCCACTGCACCCGGCCTGTAATTGTAATATTAAAAACAATAATCTGAATCTGAAACCCCCAATTTTTAAATTATTTTTTAAAATTTTTAATTGGCCCAAATTAGTTTTTTTTTTAAAAACCTACTTGCAAATCCAGTCATAGTACAATTATGCTAAATATTCTACCTTGAGGATATTCTGTGTTTCTTGTAAGACTAAATACAAAACAATAAAGACATATGTTTTAAAATAAAGACATGTTAAAAATCATAAATTTATGATAATTATAAAATGTGGTACAAAGAACTGAAAAATCAACATGGTAAATCTAAAGTTCAGAAAGAAGCTAATACACGTTTTCTCTCTTTCTCTCACACACAAATTTAAGGCACACTTTAAATAGATAGTTGTATTTGGCTACCCCCAAATTTGGAATGTCTTTAAATAACAGAACTAAAAAAAATTTTGAAATCAATGAGCATATCTATTTGTCTGCATTTTTACAACATTGAGTTAAGATAAATATAATTTCAATTAATTAGAAAAATATGACCATGCCAAAAAAATAGAAAATTAAAGACATAAACTAGCACTTTATAAAGGAAGAGATTACACATATATATGCATATTACTTTATATGGTAGATATGATATGGAGAAGAGATAGGACTAGAACAAACATGCACAAAAAGAAACTATTTACAAAGTATTAGAAAGCAGGAACAAAATGGTGACAGAACCTAGAGATATTTGAGATGTTATGAAACGTTTGTTCATATATATGTATGTGTGTGTGTGTGTGTGTGTGTATATATATATATATAGAGAGAGAGAGAGAGAGAGAGAGATTGAGATGGAGTTTCACTCTTATTGTCCAGGCTGGAGTGCAATGGCAAGATCTTGGCTCACTGCAACCTCCACCTCCTGGGTTCAAGTGATTCTCCTGCCTCAGCCTCCCAAATAGCTGGGATTACAGTCATGTGCCACCACGCCCAGCTAATTTTGTATTTTTAGTAGAGACATGGTTTACTCATGTTGGTCAAGCTGGTCTTGAACTCCGGACCTCAGGTGATCCGCCTGCCTCGGCCTCCTAAAGTGCTGGGATTACAGGCATGAGCCACTGCGCCCAGCCTTGTTCATATATTTGATCTAAGATTATTGAGTGAAAAAATATATCAAAGATGACTCCCAGATTTCTAGCTTGAGTAACTGAATGGATTATGGCTATATTTAACAACATTGTATGATTAAGTCTAGAAGATAAATACTGCTGGGAATTCCTTTTGAACATGGTGAATTAAGCTATTTTGTCCTTTCCAGCCTCACTATTTTCTCCTTCTATACCCCCCTTTAAATAGAGTTGGAAATTTCAAATCAATCTTTCTCTGTCAGATTATTTCTATTTTTTCTTTTGCTTTATGTTTCCATTTGAGGGAAAACCCATTACTTGAGTGTAATTTCTATTTCTCCACTCTGCTTTTCCACTTTACCCAATCTGCCATTTTTCTTACCCGTTATCTCCAATTGTTTTTTGTACATAATAATGCGATGATTTACAATAACTATGTTTTTCTTCTGTGCATGTAATATTGATATTAACTAAACTTGTAAGTTTCTACACTTGTAGTTGCAGTGACTATTTTTATCTGAGTAACTTATTCTCTATTTCAAGTCACTATTCTCTCATTCATAGTACTGGCTTTAATTAAATGTTTAATGATCTTTGAACATGGCAATTTTATGTAGTGAGTATACCAAAAGGAAGTTTGGGATGGATTAAAGTTTGAATGAGAGATAAGGGAATGGAGACAAAATGATTACCCAATAATTATGGAAGATTGTCTTCAACAGCTAGAAAAAAATGGGGGCACAGTGTAGTTGGAGAGCATAAGGAGTCAAGAGTGAAGTTTTCATGGAATATTTTTGTATTTTAATTTTTGTATTATATTTTATTATTTAGAAGGTAAGATACCAGATCACATTTATAAAAGTTTCACAGCTATATTCAAATAAGAAATGTTTAATAACCAATGCTAACCTACTGTTAATTTTATTATGAGGTAACATTTTATTTTCTACATTAGATAATTTGTCTTTTAAACATTGTATGTATGATCATTGTAGGCAAACTGATGACTGCTGAGAAGTCAAATGTTGAAAAAAATCACCCATTATCCAACATCTCAGAATGACAACTTTTAATATTGATATGATAGATTGTGTTTCCAATGTTAGCTGCAATAATAGCTGCCATTTCACATTCTTTTTTGTGATATGGAACTTGCCATACCCCCATCCAGAGGTGGAGTCTATTTCCCTTCCTCTTGAATCTAGACTTTCCAATAACATGTAGCAGAAGAAACTGTGTAATTTGTGAAATTGGACGTTAAGGAATCTGTAGCTTGAAACTGCACTGCTCCCTCCTGAAAATATTAATGTATAAGACATATGACTACCCTAAGACAACCATGCTGTAAGGAAGCTCAAATATGCCACATGAGGAGAAAAGTCACATAGAGGAGCACAAAGATGCCAGGTGCAAATAAAATGGTTGTTTAAACGTCTACATTTTGGGGTAGTTTGAATGCAGCAATGGATAACTGAAGCATTTAAAGTGTATTTATTAACAGCCACCCTTTTCTTCCTAAGTGTAAATATTTTTAGTAGGTTAGTATTCTATGAAGAGTTTTTTTTTTTAACATTTATTAACTTTCAAACATACAGAATATTTATAAATATTAAAATAACAAACACCCATATATCAATCACCCAATTTAAGAAATAAAACATTACAAAATATACTGAAAGCTCCCTGTACAATCTTCTACCAAAATATTTTCCTGTCTCCTCTTATTGGGAAACCACTATCCTGTAATGCTCTTTATTAATCTTAAGATGTCTTATACGGTTACTTTATAAATATTTTTTCTTAAGCACTGTAGACTATTCTTATGCAAATTTAATTTTCATAAAAATGTCATTGACTACAATGACCCATTGATAAGTTATCATTTTGTGCAACATTAGTTTTTAGAGATTCATCTATATTTGATACAAGTTGCTCTACCTAAATTAATTCATTGATTCTAACTGCATTGTTTTCAGTTGTTTATATTACAAACAATGTTGCTATAAATATTCTTATACATTATGCGTCTAGGAGTGAAAAATGCTGGGTTGTAGGGTGTTCACACTGTCACTTTTCTTAGGTATTGTCAAATTGATTTGCAAGTCACCAGTATGATATTTTACATAATACTCCATAGTTTACCTAGATTCATTAACTCTAAACATACTCATGAAGATATTTTGTCTTACACAGTTTCATTTTGCCAAGTTCAGTATGTGGATTGTCCCATGTTAGCATCTGACATGAAATAATAAATCTTTTATTTAATTATTTGTATAATTAAGAAAGTAATGTTTCATAGTGTGGGAACAAAATCAGGAGTGGTTATAATTCATTCTCTTATGGATTTATAATTTGGCTTTCTGAGAGCCAAGTATGATTCCTCCTGTCTCTCCTCATTCTGCTTTTTTGAAACTCATAACCAATAGGAAAAATAAAAATGTCAAACCTACTTTTTTACTTTCCATGCCAGCATATTTACCTCTGGGTTGTTGTTTTTCTGAATCAAAAGATTATTTTTCCCCTGCTTGCCTCTTTGTCCTTTGATGCAATTCTGATATTTTATATAACACTGACTTCTGCTCCTCTGTAATTTAGTTTCTTTCAACAAGACAGAACTCTAAAGAACACAAACAGAACACAAGAAGGTTTTAAAGCAGAAGTAAAAAGTTATTTCTCCACAATAATCATGGTATAGATTTATACATATTGTATTACTGGTAGTTCTCAATCCACTACCGGAAATCAAGAGCACAATATCTACAAACTAGCAGTCTGAATTGTTGCTCTAACTGTTCCATTTGTAAACATATATTGGAAAAGTAAAAACAATCAAACTCTAAATTGGGTTCCACATCCACCTTGATAACACCTTCTTCATGCAGAACGGAACGCCTGAGCTACAGTAGCCTATCAATTTAGGTTCCTTTCAATGGAAAAAAAAAATGTATATACGGAAGGAAGCAATTCTTAGCTCCAAATATTTACCCTTCTCTCATGTTGTTTCGGGAAGAATACACTCTAAAATTCTACATAAACTTTAACGGTAATATTTCATATAACTTCATTCTGGCATCTTTTGAAGAGCCCCTCTTTTGTGTTATGTAAAGTTTAAATCAAATTCTGAAATACATTCCTAGAATAAAACTAATGTTTTCCAAAGATTTATATTCATATGAGAGCACAGTATTCAGTTCTTGATGATCCTTAGCTTTAAAATAATAACTGCACTACAAACTGGAGGCATGAGGGGAGAAATACTTTTAATTTTTAAGTAATTAGCATGTGAATCTCCCTTACCTGATTATATATAATTTTTTGTTTTAATATTACCATATTTGTCTCAATTTTCTTCAATGTATAACTGCAGCCCAAACCAAATGATAATTACTGACACTTATTTGATACTTTCATATGCCAGATATTTTGCTAATTGCTTTATGCATATTTTATTTAATTCTATCAGTTTATTAGTTAATGTCCTCATTGTACATATGAGGAAACCCGAGGCATATAAAAACTTTCAGACACTGATTTCATGTATTTATAAGAAAATCATTTTTAAATTTAATTTTACAAACTCAATAAATAAAGTAAGAATGAGGATAGAGACTCCTAATATTTAAGAAAGGTATTTAGAAATTAAGAAGTTAAATTAGGCTGAGCGCAGTGGCTTACACCTGTAATCCCAGCACTTTTTGAGGCCGAGGTGGGTGGATCATGAGATCAGGAGTTTGAGACCAGCCTGGCCAACATGGCGAAACTCCATCTCTACTAAAAGTACAAAAATTAGCTGGGCGTGGTGGCAGGTGCCTGTAATCCCAGCTTCTTGGGAGGCTGAGGCAGGAGAATCCCTTGAACCTTGGAGGCAGAGGTTGCAATGAGCCGAGATCGTGCCATTGCACTCCAGTCTGGGTGACAAGAGCAAGACTCTGTCTCAAAAAACAAAAAAAAAGTTAAACAACAACAAAAAAGACACTTTATTACTTTTAATGGCAAAAACCACAATTACTTTTGGACCAACCTAATAATTCCATGAAAATCTTCTTTAAAGAAACTTATACAACCCAAAAGTCAATATAGAATTGAAACTAAAAGCTACCTAAAATATTTTCAGTTAATTTTCTATATTGAAAAATATTTCTTACTTTATGTAACTTATAAACTCTCTATCAAAACCCTATTTCTGATTGCAGGCATTAGTAAAATCATTTGATTTTGGGTTGTAATCATGACCAATTACTTTCTGTCCTCTTTGATTTGCCATGGAATTCCTGATATTTTACTCTATTTAATAATCTATCTTCTATTAGTTACTCATTGAACTATCAAGTTTATGATATGAATAGATAAGTTACTTGATATCGAATTCTGTTAAGTTCATCTCTTAGGTTTCTGTTTTTTTAAAATGGATGAAATTAGAAGGGATGCAAGTATATAGTTTCTTTTATGCTTGCTAATATTCATTAAACATTAGAAGAAAACGGGAACATTTTCTGCAATACTTGAATATATAATTTCACAATCAGTTTACTTTTTAAAAAAAGATTATTGTACTCATAATTTTATATTATTGACTGAAGTAAAGCTTTAGAATACATAATGACAGAAGCATAGATTTAGAAATGTCCTTTTTATATTGAGTTATCTATATTGTCATTTGATAAATTGTTAGTACATACACTTGGAATATGAAATCAGTGATTTAAATTTGTACCTCTAAGAATATGCAGGACATACTTATATGTTCTAGATTTATATGCATGTTTCCTCCTTCCAAAAATAACTCAGTTTTAACTTTTGACTAGCTTCCTCCATATGTGGAATTTGAAAGGCATGTTTCTGAATATTCAGATAAGATGAGATAAAGGTATTAATGGGAAAAGGGAACACCACTGAATTTTATATTGTTATGTGTCCTAATTTTAAAAAATAAAGTTACATGCAACACATAAGAATTTAGAAATTTCACCAGAAATATCTTTTAAGTGTTAATACATCACTGTCATTCTTAGAGGTTTGGCAAATGCTTTTTTTGTTTGACAGATTTAGATTCCACATAGAACACATTCATTTATTTATTCATCAAACATGTATTGAGTGCCTATCAGGCACCAGGAGTTCTACTAGGTACTGATGATCCAAGGTATGACTGAAGTATCTTAAAATATTTAGAGAGGAAGACAGATAATTTAATGAAAAAAGCAATACAGAAGTGTTATGTTCTATGTTATATACTGTTCAATCAAGTTTAGCCTAAAGTTGCCTCCTTACATATTTTAGGTTTGGCCTTAAGGTTTCTCTGTACATTGTGAACTATAACCCAAATGGAAATGTAAACAGACTGTAGCCTACTCTTGTGCCAATCACAGAGTTTTGGCCAAACAAAGGTGGCCAACCATTCAAACCATGTTGAAATAAGGCAAACGCGAGTTGTAACCTATCTGGCTGTTTCTGTACCTCACTTTCATTTTCCATACATCACTTTCCTTTTTCTATTCATAAATCTTATTCCACCATGTGGCTGCACTGGAGTCTCTGAGCCTACTCTGGCTTAGGAGGCTGTGTGATTTGTGAATTGTTCTTTGCTTAATTAAACTGTGTTACATTTAATTCAGCCAAGATTTTTTTAAGATGGTGTCAGATGTGGGATGTGGGATCTAAAGTAGAGTTTGTAGCAACCTCCAAGATCACCGAGTGACCAAGCAAGGTACCCGCTGGGCCCACTGTGTCAATTTCTCTTTCACAGCAACTGGGGATCATGGTAAGTTCTCTCTTGGATTCCAGAGATCCACAGATTTGTATTTTGAGCTCTCCAAGTTTCTTTGAGTAAATTTTGGATTTAAACTGGGTTTGGAAGTTGCAATAGAAACTGGACTGGGTCCACGATCAGACTGGATCTGATAATTAAGTGTCTTGGTTCCAGTTAGAGGCCTCTTGTAAGTCTGAGTCAGAAAGAAACCTGTAGTCAATGGCAATATTACAAGGGGTGTAAACTTTGGCTTTTGGAAATTCACAGGGATTTTTGTGTTCTACCCCCTTTGTTTCTTCTTTCTTGTATGCTCATGCTTAGGTAGGGAAAAAATCACTGGCTAAAAAAGCTGCAAAGTCTTTTATTATTTAAATACTCTTTATAAAAGGCAAATAAACAGATTAAGTGACTAATTGATAAGAAAAATTAAATCTGCTGACCTTTTGGCTTAGTTACTATCCTGCCCTGAAAATGGAAAGAAAACTATCCTAGATAAAGTGCGTATGAAAAGTAAACTCTCAGGTAAAATAGGCTTGCTTCATTTTCATATCTATGTTGAGTACAGGCATAGACAATGATTTCTTAGCCCTATTCCTTATTGGGTTCCACCAAGAATTCAGTAATTTTAGCTAAGAAATAGTAGCTAATTTTAAAAGACCATGAATTGAACTAAGATACACCTTTTTGGAATTTAATTGGTGCTCTAAAAATTCTTTTGTAAAAGAAATTTATGTCTATAAAGGAAATCTCCATTTTTAAGGATGTCTACCTATATACATTAGGAACTCTTACTATTTTTTTAAATGTACATAATCATAACTCTGTTTAAGATGCTTTTCTGGCCATCTTGTCTTGAGTTATCTTTTACTTAAGCATGGTTTTATTTTTCTTGGTTTGAGCAAATGATGATACAATATTTAGGCCTAAAATCTTAGCTTTGTGCTTATGAAATATACATATATATATTTTTGTGACAACTACGAGTTGTCCCTTTAGAAATGCAATTTGTTGCCTAGTTAACAATTGCTTACAGCAATGAAATAGGTGAATGGAGGGAAAAAAAACTATTTAAAAGCTGGCAAATGAAAATCCTTTACACCAGCTATAAGATCTGCTTCTCTGTGTTTTAATATCTACATGTGTTGTGTGTCTGTGATAATATTTGGTAAATAAAGTTAGTTTTAATTGTAAGTAAAATAGGAAAGGTTTCAAAATTATCAGTTAAATATAATTGGATACTTGTTTTATTTGACCGTGAGCTGTTTTTGGTTAGAGCCTCTGGATTCAGGAGTTTGGATAGGTGGTCATGATGAGGCCTGGAAACATGTTCTTAGTGTCTAGACCAGCAGCTATGTTTGAAATGCTTGTTCCCTGGTGCCATAAAGAAATAGCATGTGAACATAAATTTAATTTCCTCAGTAAGGCCAATTTTACTTTCTGCAGGAAGGATACCCTCGCCAGCAGTTTTGCCATGGGGGTACACCGAACAAAGGAAACAGGGTCATTTATAACCTGACACATCCACCCTACTGCTGTGTCTGGTTTCCATTGGCTGGAACGGGACCTCACATTCTGTATCTGTCCTGATTGGCTAGCAACTTAGAACTTTTTAAAAGAGGCAAAGGCAGAGGACCACCAAGGAAGGAGGAAGTAACTTGTGGAATGCTGAGAAAGGTAAAAACACCTTCAAATAAGGAAGAGGAACTGGCTATGACCTAATGCTTGCTTGAACCAGTATAAGCATGCCAGGGCAAATATTTAGGCTAAATTGTAGGAGCTAAGAACATAAAGTACCTTGATTTCTTTATTATGGCTAGCAGATATTTAAGAATGTTAGCACAGGTCTTTGAATAAATTTTGCTTCCAAGAGAAGTTACTATTTATTCCTAATTAGATGGGGAGGAAAGTCTCTTTGAAGAGGAACCTCTACTTTACTTCTTACAGCTAGAAGCCAGAATCAAGCCCAATATGGTCTCCTTCTTTCCTACTTTTGCTGCTTGTCTACTGGTTATTTTGGGAGGGATTGGATCCACCGGGTATATTCTTAATAGCTCTATCTTCTATCCTGACCTTTACACCTGGTATATAAATTCAGGACCCAGACAGGCCCTGAGCTTCACAGTCCTCCTGGGTGCCATGTGGCTACTTGAGACCCAGGATGACTGGGAGAAGACATTAGGGCAGGCACCTGTGTCATATTTTCAAAATTATTTTTGGTAATTTAAAATCTTGAAGTCATATTATGTTACATCAAGTAATAGATAATTACAAAATTTCTGAGTCATTTTTAAGTTAAAATACTGAAATGTCAATTATTAAACATTAGTTTAAGTCTATATACCTTGACATGTTATTTTCATACTGAGACACAGGACTAGCTAGATTTCCCAGGCCAACTAATAATCCCTAAGCCTAGCTGGGAAGGTGACCACATGCACCTTCAAACACGGGGCTTTCAACTTAGCTCATTTCCAACCAATCAGGTAGTAAAGAGAGCTCACTAAAATGCTAATTAGGCAAAAACAGAAGGTAAAGAAATAGCCAATCATCTTTCGCCTGAGAGCACAGGGGAAGGGACAATGATCAGGATAAACCCAGGCATTCCAGCTGGCAACCCCCTTTGGGTCCCCTCCCATTTTATGGGAGCTCTGTTTTCACTCTATTAAATCTTGCAACTTCACACTCTTCTGGTCCGTGTTTGTTATGGCTCAAGCTGAGCTTTCACTCGCCATCCACCACTGCCGTTTGCCACCGTCACAGACCCACCACTGACTTCCACCCCTCTGGATCCGGCAGGGTGTCCTCTGTACTTCTGATCCAGCGAGGAGGCACCCATTGCCGCTCCCAATCGGGCTAGGGGCTCGTCATTGTTCCTGTGTGGGCTAAGTGCCTGGGGTTCCTCCTAATGGAGCTGAATAGAGCTATAACACTCACTGCATGGCCCAAGATTCCATTCCTTGGAATCTGTGAGGCCAAGAACCTCAGGTCAGAGAACAAGAGGCTTGCCGCCATCTTGGAAGCAGTCTGCCACCATCTTGGGAGCTCTGAGAACAAGGACCCCCCCACCGCCCTAACAATATGGTACAGAAAAGCTAAATATATTTAGATATGTTAATAAACAATAATTTGAAGAACTGTCTTTCTAAAAAATTTTAAAATGGTTTTTATTTACAAATATTGATGTAAAATAGTTCAAAATTACTTAGGTGTGAACCCTGAAAATTTGAGACAGATCTCAATGTAGAAAGATTATTTTGCCAAGGTTGAGGACGTGCGCCCATGACAGACCCTCAGGAAGTCCTGACGACATGTGCCCAAGGTGGCTGGGGCACAGTGTAGCTTTATACATTGTAGGGAGACATAATACATCAATCAATATATGTAAGAAGTATGTTGATTCAGCCTGGAAAGGTGGGACAACTTGAAACAAAGGCAGGAAAACTCAAAGCAGGGAGCAGGCTTCCAGGTCACAGATAGGTGAAAGACACAGGAACAGTTGCATTCTTTTGAGTTTCTGATTAGCCTTTCCAAAGGAGGCAATCAGAAACGCATCTATCTCAGTGAGGCCAGGGATGACTTTGAATAGAATGGGAGGCAGATTTGCCCTGAGCAGTTTTTGAAGGGGCCCAAGATATATTTCTTTCACAAAGGTTTTCACTACAAATTAGGGCTACTAAGAGTTCAAATTCTAGTTAATATATGTAATTAAAGCTCCTAGATATGAGAGAAACAATTCTGTATTCAGAGTGTATAAACAAAAGCAAGATATGCTTTTGATAAGAAAAGTTATAAAATCATAAAAATGTGTTAAAAAATTTTTGTCTGGTAAAAGTTACTTAAAGGTTTCAAATTGAAGGAATAAAAAGCAGATAAAGCATGATAAATATAAAAAATTGGGAGAGGCCGGGTGCGGTGGCTCACGCCTGTAATCCCAGCACTTTGGAAGGCTGAGGCGGGTGGACCATCTGAGGTCGGGAGTTCGAGACCAGCCTGATCAACATGGAGAAACCCCATCTCTGTCAAAAATACAAAATTAACCAGGAGTGGTGGCGCATGTCTGTAATCCCAGTTACTTTGGAGGCTGAGGCAGGAGAATCACTTGAACCCAGGAGGCGGAGGATGTGGTGAGCCAAGATTGTGCCATTGCACTCCAGCCTGGGCAACAAAAGCAAAACTCCATTTCAAAGAAAAAAAAAAGTTGGGGGAAAATAATATAAAACAAAAGGTTTATGGAAATCTTGTGTGGTTAAAAGATGACAGATTTTATAAATTTACTTATGAGGTTTTGTTAAAATCAGCTTTAGTATAGATAATACACTAATACAAAAGTAAAATTTTGTTTTCTTTTTTAGAACAAAAATGTTATGTAGTATTAATGAGAGAGTAAAATATTTGTGTTCAAATGAGAAATTGATGTTAAACCTTCAAGTTGTGTTTTAATAAATGTTATTAATATACATTTAAAAATTATATGGGATTTCTAAAATTCTACTATGTCTGAATATGTGCCATCAGTCATAATCATGGTGGTTATGTTATTGTAGACCACAGAAATAACAAAATTTCCTTGTCAATTGTATTTTTAACTATGACCATTTTAAGTCATTTCCACAGTTAATTGCTTAATTTTGATGCAGTTTCCGAAATCTTCACAAGCACACAAAATCCTAGAGTATGTTGTCTTTAAGGAGGTTCATGAAAGGATAGGAGGTCTTCACTCTTCTAGATGGGCATCACTTGTTAGGTTCTTTATTCCATGGTTTGGAGTAAATGAGGCAATAATTAGAAATTTATTCCTCATGATAGGCTTTATAGCAGATTCTACTATAAAACCTATGGTTACAAAGCAGACTTTAAATTCTCTTGTGAAAGTTATGTTAAATAACAGAATTGCTCTAGATTACATACTGGCTAAACAGAGAAGTTGCTGGCACTTCTTGTTGCCCATGGAGAAATAAATTGAGTATTATAGAGATTCAGTTGAGGGGATTAATGAATATGCTGTTTAGTTAAAGTGAGTATACTCTTTATCTAGCTCATTCCGTGATCTATTTGATTTTAGTTAGTTTGCTTTACGGGGGCCCTGGCTAAGGAGCATACTCCAAACTCTTGGTATTATCCTCCTGATAGTCATAATAGTAGTCTCCTTGGTATGCTGTATTATCTCTAAATGTTTGCATGCAGCCACCTCTAGAATGTCAAATGGTGTCTCTTCAACTGGAATGACAACAGCTGAAAGAAATGTGTTACTATGAGGGCACCGTAACCTATGAATAATATACTAAGACTGAAAACCCAAAATGATGGTAATTGAGAGTGGTGTTAAGGCCCTACGTTTTGCTCACACACTCACCAAAGTAAGAACCTGAGCAGAAGGGGGAAATTTTAAACAAAATTATGGGAGGTCATAACTTTCTACTGAGCTCTTGCAGTAGGCCCCAACAGACCAGACCAAACCAAAATGGGGTCACTCATGCTAAATGTGACATAATCAAACTAAGACATTAAGGAAACTGATAGATTCTAGAACATATCAGGTTTTGTTTTTCTCTTGTAAACAGGACACTGCAGCATAAGGAGGTACCCACTACTCTTACCATTACAAAAAAAAACATGAAGTCTTTATTCCCACTTTATAAAACCCACTGTTCTGCTATTTCCCACTGGGTTTTGGACCAAATAAGTACATTTACAATGGTAATGGTGACACCAGTGACTAAAGTTTTGGTCAATCTCTCAAAATTGAGAGGATGACCAAAAGGGGGGAATTGTTAAATCATATTTAGCCTAAAGCTGTCTTCTTATATATTTTAAGTTTGATCTAAAGGTTTCTCTGTACATAGTGAACTATAACCTAAATGGAAGTGTAAATAGACTGTAGCCTACTCTTGTGCCAATCACTGAGTTTTGGTCAGTCAGAAGGGGCCAACTGTTCAAACCGTGTTCAAATAAGGCAAACACCAAGCTATAACTAACCTGCTTGCTTCTGTACCTTACTTCTGTTTTCTGTTCATCACTTTCCTTTTTCTGCCCATAAATCTTTTTCCACCACATGGCTGCACTGGAGTCTCAGAGTCTACTCTGGCTCAGGAGGCTGCCCAATTCATGCATGGTTCTTGACTCAATTAAACCCTGTTAAATTTAATTTGGCTAAGGTTTTTCTTTTAACAATTTTATATTTCCAGAAGTAAGAATTGCTTTTATAGAGGAGAAAGACAATAACAGATATAAAATGTATGTATATGAGCTCTCTACTTTAAGACAATAAGGACCTCAAGTAAAAGGGTCATGTTTTATTTTTGTCTATTATTCAAGATAGAATACATGCTGTAACAAACAACCCCTAGATCACAATGGTTTAACAAAAGGGAGGTGTATTTCTTCTTATGTCACAGATAAATAGGCTATTTTGTGGTCAGCTTTTCAAAGACAAATTCAGAATGAGAGGTCCCTTTTTTCAGTGGGTCAGCAACTTCTAGGGTCTTGGAGATGAGTCTTCTACAGCAAGTTTGAAGACAAAAATAGAATAACAGACATTGGATTATCTCTATCTATTCTAAAAATGTTTTCTTCTTCCCAAAAAGAAGAAACTGTTCCTTTCTCTCTTTCTTCTCTTTCTGGTATTTTCATTACATGTAAGTTACATCTTTTGTAATTGTCCCATAGTTCTTAGATTTCATATTTTACAGCTCAATTTTTCATTATTTTTTCTCCTTGCATTTCTGTAATGAAAGTTTCCATTGACATACCCTCAAATTCACTTTCTTTTCTTTGTGCTCTACCAATAAGCCCATCAAAGACATTCTTCATTTTTGCATCAGTGGTTTTGATTACTAGCATTTCCTTTGGTTGTTTCTTACAGTTTTCATCTCTCTTCTTACATTATGCATCTGTTCTTGCATGTTGTCCACTTTTTGTGAGTTACCTCGAGTTACTGATGGCAAGTCTGCATGCATCTGCAGCAACTTCAATTCTTGCCTCCTCAGAAGAAACAATTTGACCAAGGGAAATAAAGCAGAAAAAGAAACCAAGGTAAGTTTCAGAGCAAGAGTGTAAGTTTATTTAAAAAGCTTTAGAATAGGAAAGAAAGGAAAGAACCCTTGGAAGAGACCCAAGTGGGCACCCGAAGGTCAAAGAGGGAAAAAACGGGGCCTTTAACCTTGATTCAGGGAGTTTATAGGCTTGCCTCTTTCCTATGATTCTTTCCTTAGGGTGGGCTTTCAATATGCATGGCGCCCTCCTTACCCTTTGGAATTGAGCATGTGCAGTGTGTTTAGGAAGTTATACAAATGCCCATCTGAGGTTTTCTTCCTTTTTCCAGTGGCGTGTACCTGGAAGATCATACTTCGCCATTTTTGTCCCTTAATGTACATACCCAGGAAGTTGCTTCTACCTGGGGCCTGCCTTTAATTAATACTTTAATGTTAACAGGTGTGGACCATCAGGAAATGGCCTCTCCTTGGCGCTGGCTGCCAATTTATCACTTTTAGAGAGGCAATCCGATAATTGCCAAACCATCACCAGACATTTCCAGTGGTTGGTGAGGGGAGAGCCCTCTCCTGCCCCACTCATGCCTAACTACCTGTAACGAAAGGAACTGAGGTAAATAGGTCTTTTGTGTGAAGTGTTAGATTTATCTATGTGTTAGGTTGTGTTAACTATTTCCTACAACTGTAGATGTCAGAGGCTAAAATTTTCTCTTATGTCTTTGTTTTCATCTCCTCTGTGGTATTTGGGTTTTCCTAGAGATTTCTTAAATAGACTATAACCCTTAGAATTCTTTTCAGCTGTAATGCCCTTTTATTATACAGGACCCCTGTTGATGTGGTAGTATAGGGGCACAAGAGAAGCATTCTATTAATATATTCTTACTATTTAGGTCTCAATGTTTTAGTGGGTCTGTGGGTCCCTGGGCTGTGACCTTCTTAAGTGTTTCTGAACTTCTTTATATAATACAGGAACATTAGAGTGCACTGGATTTGTATAGTTTCCTTCCCTTAAATAGCAGGCTAGAGGGAGTTAGAGTTGAGTATCTCTCTTCCCCCACATCAGTTAGACTCTGTTAATACCCACATTGGATAGGCTCTGGTAAAAATAGTTTCCCTTTAGGGCAGTCCTTTGTTAATGAGAACAGACACTCTGGGTGTATTTCAAAATGGTTACTTTCCCCTTCCCCCTGAGGGATGCATAAGAAGATTTTTCTCTGATCTTCACCCATGAAACCTTGTCATAAAATTTAGTATGGAGGACCCCAAAGGCTGACTTCCTGGAGTTTTTTATCTCTCAAATGTCCCCACTGAGTCTACAGCAATTATTCAATTACTCTACCAGTCTTCAGCTGTGGCTTTTGCTCCTGGTAAACTAGAATTAATCTGTATTTATCTTTCTCTCTAATTTTAAGAACTACAGCTTGCCGTGTGACCTCAATTTGCTAATGGATCTAAGGTGAGTTTATTTTCAGTCTGTTTAGCTTTAAAAATGTGTTTCCTTTAAACATTTCCTGCTGAATAGCAAGCAATTTAAATATTAAATTAAAAACATTTTGGGGATAAATTTTAAAAAGTTTATTCATAATTAGTAAATTTTGTAAAAAGTAAAGAAAACAAATTAACTATACGGTAGTTTCTTGAGACAAAATAGTTCAAAATTCTTGTTTCAATTCGTGTATCCTAGTATCCCTCAAAGATAAGGTTAGTGCAGTTTTTGTCTGCACAATTCATTGCGAACGAGAGACTAAATGTTCCATAATTATTCATCTATTATTTATTAGTGCACTGTTTTTTTTTTTTTTTCTCCCAGAAAAGGATATAGTTTTTTTTAATTCAAGTAACTGCAAATAGGAAACCAGAGGGAAAGCCCCAGGCTGGGACAAATCATGGCTACCCCTCCTCGACAGAACAGGGGGAGGAGGTGGCCTCTACACCCTTTATGGTCGATTCGGGCCCCCTTGCCCACTCTGCTGCAGCATCCTAGGGGCAGGGCCCCACCTTCCCTGGGACTGGGGTTGTCGGTCACGCAGCCTGCCATGCCCCAGCCCCTCTTCCCCACAAAGAGTATCTTGGGGGAGGAGATCGTGGGCAGAACAGGAGGCAATGAGGATGAATGCTTGGCGCTGGTAGCAGCAGCAGTGACAGGTGTCGAAGAATGGAACATTGAACAAAAAACAACACGACTGTCCAGAGGTGGTTTGTGAACAGAGAAAAAGTGGAACCAGAACCTTGGGGGGCAGGGAGGAGCAGGAGGATTTGGAGCTGGCAGGGTGAGCTCCTTGTTATTGGTGCCCCATCTGAGGAGGGGCAAATGGCTGAGTGGCGGAAGCAAAGTAGGGGTGGGGGAGCAGCCCCAGCCCACCTCAGGTAGCGGCCACAGGGCTCGTGGGCCTCACCTGGACAATAAGTGACTGCATCTCCATCACTGCAATATGTTCTCAGATCCCAGGCAGAGGACAAGGGGGCTGGGGCCACCCTGAAGAGGGAGTAGGGGGCTCACACCCCTCCTGCCTTCCTGTAGCCAAAGGGGGCTGTCCAACCTAGTGCAGGGACTAGGGAAGGTGGGGAAGGATAAAAGGTGTGAGCCCCACGTGGTGACAAAGACAGTTTGGCTGGGGGAATCCTGGGACCAGCAGCCCTCTCCATTGGCCACACCTGCTGCCAGGGCAGTGGAGTAGGGCGGGCCAGGATGAGATGGGGCTTGGGCCCCTTTTAAGGCCAGGGGAACCCTCCTAGGCCCCACTATGGGAAGCCAGAGGGAACAATGAAGGAGCAGAGAGGGCGCCCCCAAACCAAAACCCAGAGAGCCATGTCCCCACCACCAAGGGAGTGGGGACGCAGTAGGTGCAGGGTGCGGCTAAGTGGAACGTTAGCCTTGTCCAGGAGGGCACATGTGTGTGCCCGTGGGTGGGCGGGGGGAGCTGGGAACTGAGGCCAGGGGAAGACTGCTCTCCACTCAGCCCATGGGGGCCCTGTAGCGGCTGGTGTGCTGTGTAGTGTGGTGGTGAAGTCACAGATGGAAGATAGGGGTGGTCGCCGGAGGCGGTGATGATGGTCGGCCTGGGGAAGGGCTGGGGGTGGTGGGAGCAGAGCAAAGTTGTCCAGTCCCAGAAGGAAGCTGCTCCTCCAGCAACGAGCAGGCGACACGTACGCACGGTCACTGCTCCTCCTCTGAGAACTCCTGTGAGATGCCCTCCTCTTCCTCCTTCTCCAGTTTTTTGGATCTGCCCCTTGGTTTCCTTCTTGGAGTTGTGGTGGTTTTCCGGGTCTTGGCAGCGTACTTGTTTTTGCTTCCATTTGGTCGGCCCTGAGGTCTTTTAGGTTTTGGCACTTCGCTGGGCTCCTTCTGACTCCCTACCAACGCTGTCGTGGGACTCACGTGAGGCTGCTTGGGCGACCTGCCCCAGCCCCGCTTCTCAGTGCCATCCTTTTTCTGCTTGGAGGCCAAGGGCTGGCTGGACTTTGAGATCGACTCGCTCACCTTCCCTTCTCTAAAAAGTAAGTGGAAAAGTGATGGCTAGGATAGCCTTCTTGGAGCCGTGCCAGCGCCAGAAAGAGCCCCGGCTCGGAGTCCCAATTAGAGGAGATTAGTGCACTATTTTTTTTAAAGCCACTTGACTACGTTATTATAGTACCCTAATCAAATTAATCTGACAATTTTTCACATAAGGCAACATCAACTGAAGTTTTTGCTCAAGTCATTTCTAGAAAAGATCTGCCTTGTTGGGTGCAGACAACTACTATGAAATTTAAAAATACCTATACAATTATTGACAGGTATTCAGCTGCAATGTGACGACTTAAAAAAAAAACTATTTTACTTGTACAACAATTTAGGATTCAGATAAATGAAATAATGTATTTTTTTCTACACATTTTGAACTACCAGTCCCCAACAAAAATTGATTGAGGTATTTTGATTAATTATAAACATAAAAATTTTAGAAAATATCTTTTAAAATTAGCATGCAATAATTTAAAAGACTTTCTTAAGGAGTCAGAACTTGCATTTTTAAATATGACATGTCATGTTTATTTCCTATTCTTGGTTATATAAAGTGGCACAGTAATATCATTAAATAAAGTAAGCTTAATAGATATTTTTGCTGATTGAATTAGCTTGGATACATACATAATGCATGTTTTCACTGGAAACTCAATTTAATTGTCTTTTATTGAAATGTTTATAAGAGATAGAATATACGTAGAATATTACTTGGTGCATTAATATGCTGGATTTTTTAGTTTAGTTCTCGAAATATTTATTGCAAAATTGATACAACTAAATCCCCTGACCATTGAGTTGAATTATGTTAATATAAAGTAGAACCCTTGCAATAAATTAAGAATCTTATAATTCTGGTGAAAATCAAACTAGTTTCTTGTTTAAAAAAAAGGAAACGTTAGTCAAAGATGTAGAGTTCAATTGAATTAAATAAACAGTGACTGTGATTTCACTTGGATATAATCTCCCTGAGGAATTGTAGAAAATTTTACAATTGCTTTAGGATTCAGATATCCTAACCTGTGAAACATGAAGATAGTATATACCTTTCCTGTATATGCTTTTCAACCATTTTGAAAACATGGAAGTTAAAGTATTGCTTTTAGCTGTAAACCTGCCTGCTTTGAAACCTTAATTTATATTTTGAATTTCAGTTATTCCCAATATACTGGCATGGTGGCTTTATTTTACTTGTTAATCCTGAAGAGAACAGAGAAGAAATTAAATGTGTATTTGGAACCACAGACATTATTTTAAAATTATTAAAGTTAAGAATTACTATGCCCATTCTCCTAAACTGCATACATCTTGTTTTTCTGCCTCTCTCTAAGCTTGATTACATCTCTGCACAATTAATGAGCTTTTAATTGGACTTCCTTAATTGGAAATTTGTTGGTTGCAGAACACAACTGCTCATTTGTTCCTTGAGACAGTTAGGTCTGATCTATGTTAATACAGTATGAAAGAATGAATAGGATTTGAGTGGTCTCTACAAAAAAGAATGTGATCCCTAGTGCAAGTTTCTAAATTGCAAATGATTCGTTGATTAGTCATGTCTAAACCTGTCATTTTATAGGTGCCTTCTTTGTGTCTGGTAGTATTTGGAAAACATCTATAAATATAATTAATTTGAACTACCTTTATAAAAATAATGGTACTATGATTTATTAAAATTGGAAATATGCTCATTTATAAAAATTTAAATATTCAAAAATTAAAGAAAAAGTCTAATAATTTTTCAAATTAAATTTATAGTACCTGTGCTCTTTTTAAACTACCAAGTAATAAAATTACATTTATGTTTATGTAACCAATAAAATAAACTGAAAGGAAACATGGAATAGCAGAACTTAAGGTAAATGTTTATTTTTTAAATATTAATGAAAAAACTTAAAGATAGATTTTCAAAATCATTAAGAATTTGGAGCCATTTTGTTTTAATACATGTTTATGTTTCAAATCTAGATCATACATTTTGGCAGCTTTCTGTAACATTTGAGAAAATTAGCATTCAACCCCTTACTTATTCCAACTTTCCCATTACTATCTCTAGTTTTTATTCACTTATAATATTTTTTGCTATGGTCAACTTCTATATCATTTATTTACTCTAACTCTAATATTAAAATAGCATAAATTGTCTAAATTAAAATTAATTTATTTCTCATCACCATTTTTGTTCTGTTTACCTAATTCCTAATTTCTTTATTTTAAATTATATAGCCAATTAGTTGGATCTTGTGATCAAGTATTTTTTTATTTGTGAGTTTGATATATAAAAAGAAAGCTGTATTATCTGGCAATTATATGCCTTAAAATATTTTCTATTTTTTTATCACTTGAAGAAAAACTGCTGGATGTAACATTTTTGAAACATAATCTTTTTCTCAAACTGGGGTAACTTGCTGCATAATTTTGAGTTGAATGTTGGTCTGTAGAAGGCTGAGGTCAACATGCTTCTCACCACTGCCGCGTGACTTACATTTCCACTACTGATGTCTATTTGAATAGTTTTAACATGCTAGATGTTCAGTAGTTTACCACTATATGCCTTGGAATTTAACATTTCATTTCATTTCTTCTAGAGAAGATGTTTCCTTTTGGTACACATATTAAAATATTTACTGAAGATTTAGTACCTTTTACATTTAAATAATTTTTATGTTTAATTTGTCTCTCGTATTTATCATTCCTACATTCCCTGATTATTCTTCAGGTTTGATCTTTTCCAGTTATTTTGGTAATAACCTTCATATGGTTTGGCTGTGTCCCCTCCCAAATCTCATCTTAAATTGTAGTTCCCATAATCCCCATGTGTCGTGGGAGGAAGCCAGTGGGAGGTAATTGAATCATGGGGGTGGTTTTTCACATGCTATTCTCATGATAGTGAGTAAGTTCTCATGAGATCTGATGGTTTTATAATGGCTTCTCCCTTTGCTGGCTTCTCATTCTTCTCTTTCCTGCTGCCATGTGAAGAAGGATGTGCTTACTTCCCTTTCCATCATGATTATTAAGTTTCCTGAGGCCTCCCCAGCCCTGCTGAACTGTGAGTCAATTAAACCTCTATCCTTTTTGAATTACCCAGTCTCAGGTATGTCTTTATTAGCAGCATGAGGATGGATTAATATAAACCTCAATTCTGCTAATTATTTTCTTGTTTATGTTTTCAGTCATGCCTATTCCATTTTTATTGCTTCTAACATGACTTATCTCTGAAGAATTTTTTTTATTCATTGGTTTCCTAGAGCTCTAACAGCTCAAAATTTATTTTCTTCTCCCTACTGATGTTTTTATTTTGTACTTTAAAGCGTTTAAACGGAACATTAAATGGTTTTGTGTTGTTTTCTAGGACAGAACAATCTTGTCTCTTGTCACTAATTTATTGAAGATAATTAAAAGTTATTTGTTGGACTGCCTTATTTGTTATGTTATAGTTCCTCTTTTGGTGTACATTCTTTGTGTGTATGTGTGTGTGTGTGTGTGTGTGTGTGTATGTTTTACGTATAATTCCTGCTGCTTTCATTATTCCAACTTGAAGAGCCACAGCTACTAACTAAATTTTTTTGTGCATGTTGTCCTGGAATAATAATTTCTTATAGAGTCTGGCCTTTGGAAAATATTATAGGCCTTACACAAATGTTGCAGGGAGTGTTACTAACAGAAAAACATCTATGTATGGAGAAGAGTATAGAGTACTACATTTCCAGTACACTATAAAGTTGTAAATCCATGAATTGATTTTTAAAACTATTTAAATATCCTTACACAAATACCATTAAAACAAAATACAGTAAGTATTGCTAGTCATTTAAATGTAGATTATAAACTTAGTCAATTTTTTTATCTGTGCAATCACAAGTTTAATATGTCAAAGACTCTCAATTATTTCCAATACCTTAATCATACACAAATTGTTCCCATGAAAATAAAGTTATTACAACAAATATAATTAAAATAATCTTAAAATAGGAATGTTTAAAATGGTATTTTAGGAATATTTTTAAAGGTATGATTCATCTAAAGTTATGGGCCTCATACCCTTTTGAGATATAAAAACACATCTCTGCAGTTAAAGTAGGATCCTATCTCAAGATGTAACCATTTGTCTTTCAGGGAGACTCAAGGTGTAGCCATTTGGTTTTTGAGGAGATACAGGGTTTTATTATTCTTTAAGAAGAGGTCAATTAACTAAACAAATAGCTTTCTCAGTCTTCCAGTGAACTTTGTACTGCTTTGCTGTATAAATTATGTAGGATTTTATACATGACACACACATATACAATTTAAAGACTTTTTCTATTTCTTTAATAGCTCTATATATGTCTATATCTACCTACAGTTGCAGAAATATTGGCATATCATAAAGAAAAAGAGCACTGTGTGAAACCAGCCATAGAGGCTAATTCTGGTCAAGACACAGGATCTAATTTTATCTTTGAAAAACACTGAAACCTGAACCAACATTCACTGGCTGAGCCTCTTCTTGAGTCAAAGCTCATTACTACATCAATTGGACTTTACAAATCCATGCGTGATTTTAGATTTTGGTGTTCCCCCCATTCAGATGGCCATCAACTTTTGATCTGGGAATATCTTTCTCCTTTTAAAAGTTATCTCCTTGTACCTAATTAGCAATTTATTTTAAAATGTTAGGTTATCTAGAGATTTCTGCTTTAAGAAAATTATGTATCTATGTATTCAGTTCCTGTCTCTGGAGTTTTAGCAACTCATTGCTGTATTTTTATTTAAGTCATTGTGTGTGGTGAACATGAACACCAGTGCTGATTATTACTCCTGATTTTTTATGGTGTCATAATATTCCAGAATTAGGTGGTTTTCCTACAGTTCCTTATAGCCACTATCCCTTACTTAAAGGAGACAAAAATATATGTAGCAATGCTTAATTAAAAAAAGAAGAAATTCCAATTAGGTTGCCATTGTATTTTACTGTATTGTAAAGTAAGTATAAAAGGACGTTGTGATGTCCTTTTATACTTACAATTCACTTTTGTACATTTTGAATTAACGTTTCATTTGCAAGTATCATTATGTACCCAAGGCTTTTCATAGATGAAACATGTTCCAAATAATTGTAATTATGGTCCTCTTTTTGATGTTTTAGTTTTTCACATTTTGGCCAATGGGAGCTCTTTTATAGGGCACACTTTTGATCTTTTAAAAGTACTGTAGATCTATTTTAAAGGCATCTTTATTTTCTGGCAATAGGGTCTTCCAATCCATTATTCACATGTTCCTGCCTCAAGACCTTAAATCAGTGACTCCTCTCAATGTACAAATTTTGAATTGAAAAAGTCTTTCAGAAATGTGGCAATTGAGATTATATTCAGGTGCTGGTGACAAGGCTTGGGAATGACATTTATTTAAACAAGTTATGGGTTTATTACCTTACGCTCAGGAAGCATTTCAGAAGTCAGCAGTCCAATATTATGTGTCATGTTAAATGGTATTGTCTTCTTGTAACTTGTAACTCAGGAAACTATCCATGAGCAAAATATGCCTAAGTATCATTTAAAATACATTTGGTAATTATAACAATCATTTAATAGTCTTTAAAATTCTATATAGTTCTTTTCATTCTAAAATATTCCTTAGACAGTATGAATACAAGTATGCTAGCCGAGTAGCTTTTAATTCTGATTAAATGATAATTTAGCATTTATATTATTGTAAGAAATTTTTCTGGTACTATAAGAGTGGGCATACCCTTATGTACATTTCTTCATTACTCATCCCATTTCTATTAAATTATTTATCTCCTCTATTCCTTCCTATAGTTTTTATATTGCATTCATTTTAATTGTTGCTGCCATTTTCACTTTATTTCTGTAGTTAACAAGTGAAATTCTGTGAAAATCAGTTAATGTAATTCATCACATCAACAACAGGCCAAAAAAGAAAAAGAAAAAGTTTGATCATATAAATAGATACATGATATGGTTAGGCTTTTGTCTCCACCCAAATCTCCTCTTGAATTCCCATGTGCTCTGGGAGGGACCTGGTGGGAGGTAATTGAATCATGGGGGCAGGTCTTTCCCATGCTGTTCTTGTGATAGTGAATAAATCTCATGAGATCTGATGGTTTTATAAAGAGTAGTTCCCCTGCACAAGCTCTCTCTTTGCTGCCATCTATGTAAGATGTGACTTGCTCCTCCTTGCCTTCCACCATGATTTGGAGGCCTCCCCAGCCATGTGGAACTGTAAGTCCATTAAACCTCTTTCTTTTGTAAATTGCCCAGTCTTGGGTATGTCTTTATCAGCGGTGTGAAAATGAACTAATACAGTAAATTGGTACCAGTAGAGTGGGGTGCTGCTGAAAAGATACCCAAAAATGTGGAAGCAACTTTGGAACTGGGTAACATGCAGAGGTCAGAACACTTTGGAGGGCTCAGAAGAAGATAGGAAAATGTGGGAAAGTTTGGAACTCCCCAGAGACTTGTTGAATGGCTTTGACCAAAATGCTGATAATAATATGGACAATGAAATCCAGGCTGAGGTGGTTTCAGATGAAGATGAGGAACTTGTTGGAAACTGGAGCAAAGGTGACTCTTGTTATGTTTTAGCAAAGAGACTGGTGGCATTTTGCTCCTGCCCTAGAGATTTGTGGGACTTTGAACTTGAGAGAGATGATTTAGAGTATCTGGTGGAATAAATGTCTAAGCAGCAAAGCATTCAAAAGGTGACTTGGGTGCTGTTAAAGGCACTCAGTTTTAAAAGGGAAATAGAGCATAACAGTTCAGAAAATGTGTGGTCAGACAATGCAATAGAAAAGAAAATCCCATTTTCAGAGCAGAAATTCAAGACTGGTGCTGATATTTGCATCAGTTATGAGAAGCTGAATGTTAATCACCAAGACAATGGGGAAAATGTCACCAGGGCATGTCAGAGATCTTTGTAGCAGCCCCTCCCATCACAGGCCTGGAGACCTAGGATGAAAAAATGGTGTTGTGGGCCAGGCCCAGGGTCCCTGTGCTGTGTGCAGTCTAGGGACTTGGTGCCCTGCGTCCCAGGTGCTCCAGCCATGACTACAAGGGGCCAAGGTACAGCTTGGGCTGCAGCTTCAGAGGGTGCCATAAAGAAGGGAATCAAACAAGATAAAAGCAAAAAAACCTACCCAAAGGACAGCTGCTACAAAGATTGAAGGAACATCAGCCCACACAGATGAAAAAGAACCAGTGTAAGAATTCTGGCAATGCAAAAAGCTAGAGTGTCTTTTTGTCTCAAAATGCTTGCACTAGTTCTCCTGCAGTGGTTCTTAACCAGGCTGAAATGGCTGAAATGACAGAAATAGAATTCAGAATATGGATGGAAAGAAAGATCTTTGAGATTCAGGAGAAATAGAAACCCAATCTGAAGATTCTAAGGAATACAATAAAAATGATATAAGATACAAAAGGTGAGTGGCCATTTGAACCAAACTGTACTGATACAGCTGAAAACCTCACTTAAAAATTTCAGAATATAATTGCTAGTATGAAAAGCAGAATTGACCAAGCTGAGGAAAGAATCTCTGTTTGAAGACCAGTTGTTCAAAATAACTCAGTAAGACAAAAACAAACAAAACAAAACAGCTAAAAGAAGAATGAACAAAACCTCTGAGAAATACAGGATTATGTAAAGGGAACAAATCTATGATTCATTGGCATCCCTGAAAGAGAGGAAGAGAAAGCAAGCAACTTAGAAAAATATTTCTGGGTATCATCCATGAAAATTTCTCCAACCCCATTAGAGAGGCAAACATTCAAATTCTGGAAATATAGAGAATCCCTGTGAGATACTACACAAGATGATCATCAGTTTCTCCAAGGTCAAAATGAAAGAAAACATGCTAAAGGTAGCTAGAAAGAAGGGGCAGGTCAATTACAAAGGGAACCACATTGGGCTAACAGCAGACCTTTCAGCAGAAACACTACAAGTCAGCAGAGACTGGGAGCCTATATTTAGCATCCTTAAGGGAAAGAAATTCCAACTAAGAAATTCATACCCAGCCAAACTAAGCTTCATAAGCAAAGGATAAATGACATTCTTTGCAGACAAGCAAATGCTAAGGGAATTCATTACCACCAGACCTCCTTGAAGGCAGGTCCTTACTCCTGAAGGGAGTGCTAAATATGGAAAAGAATGACCATTACTGGCCATTACAAAAACACACTTAAGTACATAGATCATTGACACTACAAAGCAGCCACACAAACAAGGTTACATGATAACCGACTAACAACATGATGACATGTTCAAATATGCACATATCACTATTCACCTTGAATGTAAATGGGCTAAATGCCCCAATTAAAAGGCTCAGAGTGACAAGCTGGATAAAGAACCAAGAGAGGAAGTCACACTATCTCCACTTGCAGATATGATTCTATACCTAGAAAACTCATAATCTCTGGCCAAAGGCTTCTAGATCTGATAAACAACTTCAGCAAAGTTTAGGATACAAAATCTATATACAAAAATTAGTAGCATTTCTATACACCAAGGATATCTAAGCTTTGAGCGAAGTTCAGAACACTATCCCATTCACAATAGCCACAAAAAGAATAAAATACCTAGGAATATAGCTAACAGGGAGGTTAAAGCTCTCTAGAATGAGAATTACAAAACATCAAAGAAATCTGAGATAACACAAACAAATGGAAAAATATTCCATGCTCCTGGATAGGGAGAATCAATATTGTTAAAATTAACATACTGCCCAAAGCAATTTACAGATTCAGTGCCATTTTTATGAAACTACAAATAACATTCTTCACAGAATTCAAAAAAAAGTATTTTAAAATTGTCTATGGAACCAAAAATAGCCAAAGCCATCCTAAGCAAAAAGAACAGAGTTGGAGGCATCACATTACCTGACTTCAAATTATACTAAAAAGCTACAGTAACCAAAACAGCATGTCACTAGTATAAAAAGAGCTACACAGACCAATGGAACAGAATAGGGAGCCCAGAAATAAGGCTTCACACCTACAACTATCTGATCTTGGCAAAATAAACACAAGCCAATGGGGAAAGGATTCCCTATCAAAAACTGGTACTGGGATAACTGGCTAGCCATATGTAGAAGATTGAAACTGGACTGTTTCCTTTCTTGCTTCAACTCAAGATAGACTAAAGACTTAAATGTAAAACCCAAGTCTTTTAAAACCCTGAAGAATAACCTAGGAAATACCATTCTGGACATAGGACCTAGCAAAATTTTCATGATGAAGATGCCAAAAGCAATTGCAACAAAAATACGAATTGACAGATGAGACTTAATTTAACTAAAGACCTTCTTCACATCAAAATAATCTATCAAAAGCATAAACAGACAACCTACAGAATGGAAAGCAGTATTTGCAAAGTATGCATCTGACAAAGACTAATATTGAGAATCTATAAGGAACTAAAACAAATTTTCAAGTGATAAACAACCCTATTAAAAAGTGGACAAACGACATTAACAGGCACTTTTCAAAAGACACACATGCAGCTAACAAGCACATGAAAAAATGTTCAACATTACTAATCATGAAAGAAATGCAAATCAAACCATGATGAGATATCATCTCAAACCAGTCAGAATGGTTATAAAAAAAATAGCATATGCTAGTGAGGTTGTGGAGAAAAGGGAATTCTTATACGTTGCTGGTTAAAATGCAGATTAGTTCAATCTTGTGGAAACTGTGGAAAACAGTGGTAATTTCTCAAGGAATTTAAAACAGAATTACTATTTGACCCAGCAATCCCATTATTGTGTATATACCCAAAGGAATATAAATCATTCTACCATAAAGGCACATGGATGTGAAGGTTCATCACAGCATTATTCACAATAGAAAAGACATAGAATCAGCCTAAATGCCCATGAATTGTAGACTGGATAAAGAAAACTGGTACATACACACCATGGAATACTATGCAGCCATTAAAAGAATGAGGTTATGTCCTTTGCAGCAACATGGATGGAGCTTGAGGCCATTATCCTAAGCAAACTAATGCAGGAACAGAAAAACCAAATACCACATATTCTTATTTATAAGCTTCAGCTAAACACTGAATACACAAGGAAAAAAAGTAGGGAACAACAGACATCGGAGCCTACTTAAGGGTGGAGGGTGGGAGGGGAGTTGGGATCAAAAAACTACCTATCAGGTACTATGCTTATTACTGAGTGATGAAATTATCTGTACACCAAGCCCCCATGACACACATTTTACCTATATAACAAACATGCATATGTACCTCTGAACCTGAAATAAAAGTTAAATAAATAATATAAAGATAACTAAATAAATAAAAAGAAAAACAACAAAGAAAACTAAATAAATGGAGAGTTTTTCCATGCTCATGGAGAGTAAGACAATATTTTTAAGAAGTGAGTTCTTTCTAAATTGATCTATAGATTCAATGTAATATCAATAAAAATTCCAACAGGTTATTTTGTGTATCTTGACAAACTTATTTAAAGTTTATATAGAGAGCAAAAGACCCAGAATAGTTAACCCAATATTGAAGGACAAAGTCAGAGGAGTGGTAATACCTGACTTCAAAACTTACTATAAATCTGTAATAATCAGGACAGTGTGGAATTGGTGAAATAATAGACAAATAGATCAATGGAACCGAAAGAGAGAGCCCAGAAATAGACCCACATAAATATAGTCAGCTTATTTTTGACCGGAGAACAAAGTCAGCACAATAGAGAAAAGATATTGTTTTCAACAAATGGTTCTGGAACAACTGGACATCCACACGTAAAATAATAAATCTTTCTGAAACTATTCTAAACAATAGAAAAAGAGGGAATCCTCCCTAGCTCATTTTATGAGGCCAGCATCATCCTGATACCAAAACCTGGCAGAGACACAACAAAAAAAGAAAATTTCAGGCCAATATCCCTGATGAACATCGATGTGAAAATCCTCAGTAAAATACTGGCAAAACGAATCCAGTAGCACATCAAAAAGCTTATCCACCAAGATCAAGTCAGCTTCATCCTGGGACGCAAGGCTTGTTCAACATACACAAATCAATAAATGTAATCCCTCACATAAACAGAACCAATAACAAAAACCACACGATTATGTCAATAAATGCAGAAAAGGCCTTCAACAAAATTCAACACCACTTCATGCTAAAAACTCCCAATAAACTAGGTATTGATGGAATGTATCTCAAAATAATAAGAGCTATTTATGACAAACCCATAGCCAATATCATACTGAATGGGCAAAAACTGCAAGCATTCCCTTTGAAAACCAGCACAAGACAAGGATGCCCTCTCTCACCACTCCAATTCAACATAGTATTAGAAGTTCTGGCCAGGTCAGTCAGGCAAGAGAAATAAAGCATATTCGAATAGGAAGAGAGGAAGTCAAATTGTCTCTGTTTGCAGATGACATGATTGTATATTTAGAAAACCCCATTGTCTCAGCCCAAAATCTCCTTAAGCTGAAAAGCAACTTCAGAAAAGTCTCAGGATACAAAATCAATGTGCAAAAATCACAAGCATTCCTATATACCAATAACAGACAAACAGAGACCCAAATCATGAATAAACTCCCATTCACAATTGCTACTAAGGGAATAAAATATCTAGGAATACAACTTACAAAGGATGTGAAGGACCTCTTCAAAGAGAACTACAAACCATTGCTTAAGGAAATAAGAGAGGACACAAACAAGTAGGAAAACATCCCACACTCATGGATAGGGATGAATCAATATCGTGAAAATGGCCATACTGCCCAAAGTAATTTATAGATTCAATGCTATCTCTATCAAGCTACCACTGATTTTCTTCACAGAATTGGAAAAAACTACTTTAAACTTCATATGGAACAAAAAAAGAGCCCACATAGCCAAGACAATCCTAAGCAAAAGGAACAAAGCTGGAGGCATCACGCTACCAACTTCAAACTATCCTCCAAGGCTACAGTAACCAAAACAGATTGGTACTGGTACCAAAACAGATATATAGACCAATGGAACAGAACATAGGCCTCAGATATAACACCACACAGCTACAACCATCTGATCTTTGACAAACCTGACACAAACAAGCAATGGGGAAAAGATTCTCTATTTAATAAATGGTGTTGGAAAAACTGGCTAGCCATATGCAGAAAACTGAAACTGGACCCTTTCCTTACACCTTATACAAAAATCAACTCAAGATGGATTAAAGACTGAAACATAAGACCTAAAATCATAAAAATCCTAGAAGAAAATCTGGGCAATACCATTCAGGACACAGGCATGGGCAAAGACTTCATGTCTAAATCACCAAAAGCAATGGCAACAAAAGCCAAAATTGACAAATGGGATCTAATTAAACTAAAGAGCTTCTGCACAGCAAAAGAAACTATCATCAGAGTGGACAGGCAACCTACACAATGGGAGAAAATTTTTGCAATCTATCCATTGACAAAGGGCTAATATTGAGAATCAACGAAGAACTTAAACAAATTTACAAGAAAAAAACAAACAACCCCATCAAAAAGTGGGCAAAGAATATGAACAGACACTTCCCAAAAGAAGACATTTATGCAGCCAACAAACATATGAAAAAATGCTTATAATCACTGGTCATTAGGGAAATGCAAATCAAAACCACAATGAGATACCATCTTACGCCAGTTAGCATGGTGATCATTAAACAGTCAGGAAACAACAGATGCTGGAGAGGATGTGGAGAAATAGGAACACTTTTACTCTGTTGGTGGGAGTGCAAATTAGTTCAACAATTATGGAAGACAGTGTGGCGATTCCTCAAGGATCTAGAACTAGAAATACCATTTGACTCAGCAATCCCATTACTGGGTATATATCCAAAGGATTATAAATCATTCTACTATAAAGACACATGCACACGTATGTTTATTGTGGCATCATTCACAATAGCAAAGACTTGGAACCAACCCAAATGTCCACAATGATAGACTGGATAAAGAAAATGTGGTACATATACACCATGGAATACTATGCAGCCATAAAAAAGGATGAGCTCATGTCCTTTGCAAGGACATGAATCAAGCTGGAAACCATAATTCTCAGCAAACTATCACAAGAACAGAAAACCAAACACTGCATGTTCTCACTCATAAGTGGGATTTGGACAATGAGAACACATTGACACAGGGAGGAGAACATCACACACAGGGGCCTGTCGGTGGGTGGAGGGATAGGGGAGAGATAGCATTAGGAGAAATACCTAATGTAGGTGACAGGTTGATGGGTGCAGCAAACCAGCATGGCACTTGTATACCTATGTAACAAAACTACACTTTCTGCACATGTACCCCAGAACTTAAAGTATAATAAAAAATGTATATAAACAGACATCTTACACCCTTCATAAAAATTAACTCAAAGTGGATCATATACCTAAATGTAAAATTACAAACTATAAAACTAGAGGGTAACATAGAAGAAAACCTAGATGACCTTGGGAATGGCAAAAAAACAATCTAGATGACCTTGGGTATTGCAATGGCATTATAAGTAAAACACCAAAGACATGATCCATGAAATAAATAATTGATAATCTAGACTTTATTAAAACTAAAAACTTCTGGTCTGTGAATGACACTGTCAAGAGAATGAGAAGACAAGCCATAAACTGGGAGAAGATATTTTCAAAAATTGTATCTGATAGAGGACTGTTCCCATAATTTACAAAGAACTCTTAAAAACTCAACAATAAGAAAACAAACTACCTGGTTAAAAATGGGCAAAAGACTAGAGGAGACACCTCACCTGAGATTTATAGATGGCAAATAAACATATGAAAAGATGCTCCATATCATGGTAGAGAAATGGAAATTAAAACAGCAATGTTATACCACAACAACATATTAGAATGACCAACATTCAGAACACTGACACCACTAAATGCTAGTGAGCATGTGGAGCAAAAGGAATTCTCTTTCATTACTGGTGGGAATGAAAAATAAACAGTCACTTTGGAAGATTTTTGGCAGTTTCTTACCAAACTAAACACATTATTACCATATTATTGTGAAATATTCCACCTAGGTGTTTATCCAAATGAGCTGAAAACCTGCACATTCACAGTAGCTTTACTCATAGAGCTTTTTGTGAAACCAAAAGATAAAGCCAAAATTTTGCCCAAACTTGGAAGCAACTAAGATATCTTTCATTAAGTAAATTTATAAATAAACTGTAGTACATCCAGACAATTGACTGTTATTCAGGGTGAAAAAGAAATGAGCCATCAAGTCGTGGAAAAACATGAGGAAATTTAAATGTACATTACTAAGTGAAAGTGGCCAAACTGAGAGGCTACATAATGTATTATTCCAGCTGTAAGACTTTGTAGAAAAGCAAAACTATGGAAACAGTAAAAAGACCAGTGGCTGCCGGGAGTTAACAGGGAGGGAGAGATGAATAGGTGGAGCACAGGAAACTTTTAGAGCAGTGAAATTACTCTGGATGATACTATAATGGTGAATATATGTCATTGGACATTTGCCAAAACCCAAACAATGTACAGCATTATATTGGGAGAAAATATTAATGTAAACTATGGTCTTTGGGTGACAATAATGTGCCAATGTAGGTTCATCGATTGTAGCAAATGTACCACTTTTGTGGAGATGCTGATTGTGATGAAAGACACGCATAAGAAGGGGCAAAGGACATATGGGAAATCTCTATCCTTTCTGCTCAGTTCTGTTGTGAACCTAAAACTGTTCTAAAGATGAAGTATATTTAAAAGAAAAAAATGCCCTGTTAAATAGGCAATATTTTCTCAAATGTAATTGTTTTAAATTTTCACAACCTAATGATGTAAGTATTCTACACTTAATGGATGAAAACAAATACTCAATTTATATATGCCTTAACTAAATATTTATACATTTATTATTCCTTCGTTTATTGAATAAATGTTCCAAGAACCCTTTCTATGTTATTAGGCTCCAAACAAGCTATGGATTATTTAATTTTTAACTTATTATCTTTATAACTATATTGAGTACCTACTAGGCACTGAAAACAAAATAGACAAGGTCACTCCTCTCCTAGAGATTGCTACATTATAATCTGTATTAAACATGATAGACATGAGTTTTGCCATCAAGGAGGTCATATTCATGATACAAATCCCATTGATTTAATAGAAAACCCTATGTATGCTATTCTGTGTTCCTAAGAATATTTTAAAAGTTTTCTATTTCAGGTTTTCCTTGTTCCTCATTCAACTTTTCTATAATGTGTGGATTTTATGAGTTGAAGTGACACAGAAGGCCAGATACGGTCAAGATTGAGATCTTCGATGCCTGGTAAAAGTGCAGTTTATGTAAAATAAATTTTATCAGGTATTGTTAGAACATTCATAAAACGTTTATTAAGTGGCTAACATATATTAGGTTCTGTTCTAGTAATTGATATAGATCCATATACACAACAGAGCAAGATGTTTGCTTCTGAGAAACTTACATTTTAGCAGGAACTTATTGAGGACTTGTAATTGCCTGGTATTATATTGTATCATATATTAATTATATTATTTGGTTTATTGTTAATTGTCTGTCTCACGACCAGCATATAAGCTCCATTAAGTCAAGCCCATTTATCACTTTTTTCCGAGTGGCTTGACAAGTTCCTGGTCTAGAATATATATAGTATAATTGTTTGTGATCACAAAAGCAATAATTACAGTAAAAGAAAATGTTTATTCATAAAGGAATTTTGTTTCTCTGATAATACTGAAAAAGCAACATCAACATAACATGTGTAAAATGTAGTTTTGATGATGAACTGATTATGAAAAGCAATAATTACAACCCAGTAGAAGAAAACCTGCTTATTTAGAAAGGGATGCCTTGTCTCTGACGCTGAAAGGAAGAAATGGACATTAAGTATTGAATTTTCAGTTATTTTTACTGAGAAAGTACTTTCCAGGAAGTCTATTTTAAACTGTTAGCCTAAACTGAGGTTTGCAAACCAAAATTTTGTTTCCCTACTAGTCTATAGAAGTATCCAAACTGTTGGTTAGAGGTTTTTAGAGTTTATGCAGCATTTTGTGTGTTTGTATATAGTATCTGATATCTTTGAAATGTGAGATTTTATTGGACCTATCTGAAATGCTTAGAAAAGAGTGCACATGACATATGCCCCACTCTACCCTTGCCATCCACACACAGGTACATATGTCACTGGTATACACATACAGACACATATATAGACATATCCTAGAGCTTGGTATTTATACTTACATTTTCTAATCAGTATAAATTCTGTGATATAATCAATGGATTCTGAAGAAGCAAAATCAATCAGTGTTTGTGCAGTGTCTCAGAAAATTGATGACTATCGAGAAGAGTGAATTCCGCGGTGTCATCAACCAGGAATTGACCTACATGAAGGTCACATATATTTTAATCCACTCATTTTGCACTCTTTCATAAGGTATATGCTGACAAACTCAATTGGGCTTCTCCTAAGCTTCTTAGCTTTCCCTTATGGATAGTTTTTAATAAAGTAACTAACAAATGTCCACTGTGATGGGGTGTGTAGATAACGTGGGAGGTTATGTAAGTATGGGGGAAGGGATATATAGGAAATCTCTATAACTTCTTAATTTTTCTGTGAACCTAAAACTGCTCTAAAAAATAAAGACATTTTAAAAAAGAGAGAATTATGGGCAAAAATACCTACAGTGCCAACATTGTAAATGATTCTGATAAAGTATGACTATATTCTATTAGGCTGATATATTACCTCTGCATGAATCTTAAATTAGTTTTATTTTAAAGATAGTAAGTTTCAATAAAAATCACAATTCTCCACATATCATAAACTTACGTGTCAGTTGGAGAAATTTCCTGTTGAAAAGAATGAGTACTAATTTATTGAATATTAGTATTGTAACAGTGGAGTTAATCCGTTTTATCTGACATTATACAGAGAAGTGAAACAAAAGAAATATTGATAGTCATCCTTAGTAATCCAAAATAGACCATAGCTATTCACTTGAGTTTTACAAAAATATATCTGAAATAAGTTTTGTGATTGTAAAGATTTTACAGTGAATGACTTGTACTTAACTATGGCAATTCTACCTTCTAAATGATACTTTCTCCTTATTTTGAGGTAATAAAATTTCTTACAGTTTTTACTCTCCCACCCAACCTAACTTGGTTCCTATAAATTTCTAGAACTACCTTAAGCTATTCCCTTCTGTTATAGATTTCTCCTGTTGCATAACAAATTACCACAAACGCAATGGTTTAAAACAACACACATTTATTATCTCACAGTTTCCGCAGGCTGAGTCTGGGCACGACTTTACAGGGTCCACTGCTCAGTCTGCAATTAAGATATTGGCAAGTTGCGTTCTTATCAGACTCTTAACTAGGGAAGAGTATGGCTTCAAGCTTATTCAGACTGTTGACAAAAGTAATTTGCTTGTGGCTGAATAACTGAGGTTCCCAGCTGATTACTGGCTGTTGGCTGGAGGACAGCCACAGTTCCCTGCCACGTGGCCCCTTCATAGGCAGTTAACAACATGGCTCTTTGCTTCTTCAAGGACGCCAGGAAAATCAAATCTCTCTCTCTCTCTCCCTCTCTCTGTCTCTCTCTCTCTCTCACACACACACACACACACACAAAGACACACACATCATCATTATTATCAGTGGAGTGGCATCCTATCATCTGTTTCATAGTCTGTTGATTAGAATCAAGTCACAGATTCTGCCTGTACTTGAGGAGAGAGCATTATACAAGGGTGTGACTCATTGGAGTTCATCTTACTGTGTGCCTGCCACACATCTAATCCTCAAAATCAACTGGCAACACTATAGAGATTAAAAGGTAGCACTGATTTGAACAAAAATAGTAACAAAAAGTTGGGAAACCACTGAGAGTCTTTGACTCCCTTCAACAGTGTTTGTTTATCAGGCGTGCTGCAGCATGGAGAAGGGAGTAGCCCAAGAGAGCGATAAAAGAAAGTGATAGAGGGAAGATGTTAAGCTCTGTTTTTCTTTCCTTGTTACCTTGAAACATCAGTCATCAGTCCCTCAACAAAGGTATCTGTAGCAACAGGACAGACCACCAGTGTAGAAAATAATAGTAAATAACAAAACTTCTCTAAAGAAGAAAAATGTAAAATAATAGATGCAGGATGATCAGGCAATTTTTGGTGTTCTCTATGCCCTCACACTGCAAGTCTGAAGACCAGTGGATTATAACTGAGGGTGACCATCTTCAACAATTGCTGCTTTTAATCAAGTGTTTAAAATAAAATCCTGGCTAGAAGAGTTACTTTCTTGAGTAGCATCAATTGAGAGTAACCTACAGTGTTTCTGAGTTTCAAATATTTGGCTTATCTCTTTAAATTCACCCTGAGAGAATGCTTATACACTGCTGGTGGGAATGTAAATTAGTACAACCTATATGGAAAATAATATGGAGATTTCTCAAAGAACTAAAAGTAGATCTACCATTTTATTCAGCAATCCCACTACTGGGTATCTACCCAAAGGAAAAGAAGTCATTATAAAAAAAAAGACACCTGCACATGTGCTTATCACAGCAAAATTCACAATTGCAGAGATAGGGAATCAACATAAGTGCCCATCAACCAATGAGTGGATAAATATAATGTGGTATATATAGAACATGCAATACTACTCAGCCATAAAAAAGAATGAAATAATGTCTTTCACAGCAACTTGGATGGAACTGGAGGCCATTATCGTAAGTGAAGTAGTTCAGGAATGGAAAACCAAATACCTCATGTTCTCACTTATTAAGTGGGAGCTAAGCCATGGGTACATAAAGGCATACAGAGTGGTATAATGGACATTATAGACTCAGACGTGGGGAGGGTGGGAAAGGGGTAAGGGATAAAAACCACCTACGGGTTACAATGTACACTATTCCAGTGACAGGTACACTAAAATCTTATATTTCACCACTATAAAATTCATCCAGGTAACCAAAAACCACTTGTGCCCATAAAGCTACATAAATTTTTTTTAAAGTAAAAATAAATAAATTCACCCTTTAATTTATGAGTGAGATTGTCCAAGACATTGACTTTTGACTGTACCAATACCAAGCAGCACAGCTGTCAATACCAGGAAACATGAGCTCTTTGATCCGATATACTAGACATTTAAAGTACAATTACTTCAAAAGAAAGGCAACCAAACCACAGAGAGCATATGAAACCGAAGAGAAGCACCACAAATTTAAATATAATTAAATAATTATCATAAGATGTGATATAAACAATAAAAACTATAAGTGATAACATATCAAAAAGAAGTAGAAACATTTGGTATAAAATTTATAATTATTGAAATAAGAATACACAGTTGGAATAAATAATAGGATAGATACATCCTACTATTACTTATTGATTTGAAGGGTCAGGTTAATAAAATATCCTAGTTGGTAGCAGAAAATATAAAATAAGTCAGAAAAAATAAAAAATAAGTCAGAAAATATAAAGCTAAAACTGAGAGCAAAGGAGGACAGAATTATGAGTTGCAGAAAGAAAGAAGAAAAAGAGAAGTGATAATGTTTTAAAAAATGTTAAAACTTTCCCAGGATTGAAAAATAAAAACTTTAGATTTACAGTTCTTCAAGATAGTAAATGGGAAAAAGTCTACACTAGACAAATTATAGTGAAATTTAATGATACCAGTGACAAACTCAAATTTTAAATGATCCCAGAGTAAAAAGAAAATAACCTATGGAGAAACAAGAATGAACAATTACATCAGAATTATCAACAGCAAAACTGAGTATAAAAAATAAAACAATGTCCTATTTAAAGACTACCTATTGACATTCTTTATCTATATATTCTATATATATTCTATATAGATATATATCTTTATATATACCATATATAAAAAATAAAAATTTTAAAAATATATGTATATAATGCAGTATTGGGCCTCATGGGCATTCAAATGTGAGGACATAATAAAAATAACTTTCAAAAATGATGTCAAAATGTTTGCCAAAAAGGAAGATATTGTATAGATACCTGCAAAACCTTATAAGAAGTGAAACAAACACAGAAACACACTTTAATATATGGGGTTTCCCCATGTTGGGCAGGATGGTCTCAATCTCTTGACCTTGTGATCCGCCCGCCTTGGCCTCCCAATGTGCTGGGATTACAGGCGTGAGCCACCGCACCCAGCCATTACTAGAGAATTATTATGTTCATCTGGAGATGTCATCTTTTCTTGCTTTTTCATATTTCTTGTGTTTTACCTTGATTGCTGAGCATCTGTTGTAATAGTCGCTTCTTTTAATTTTATGGATTGGCTTTTGTAGGGACTTTTTACCTTAGGTGCATCTATAATCTTCATTGAGTATAGTGCTTTGGTTTTGATTCTGAGTGATTTTAATCATGCAGTCTCTGTATAATGTCTTCGGTTGTTATCAGTTCCACTGGAGTCTGTGGGTCCTCAAATGCTTAGGCTGTGATTATTAGTGGAGGCTGGGACAAAGCTTTACTGAGGATGAGAACCCCAGATGGGTCAGTTCTTGGGCGCCAGTGGTGGCAGCGACAGGATGGGAATACTGGTATTCAGGATCCCAAGCAGAGTATGTGGGTACTGGCAGTGGCAGTGGCAGTGACAGTGGTGGGTAGAGAGATCAGTTGTCTGGCCTCAGGACAGCAGTGGTGGAAAGTGGTGACAGGCAAGGTGAGCCTCTCCTCAGACCTGTAGATGGTATGCATGGTACCAGCAACATCAGAGTCAGATGGGGCTTGCCAATCTTCATGCACCTGGATGAAATACATGGGAATTAGTAGCAAGGGAAGTGGGCAGGCCAAATTCATTCCCAGCCTCCCAAACAGCTTGGTAAGCACTGGCACCATGGGTGGGGTGGGCCCATCCTCATGTCCCCTGATAGCACATTGGGCAGGGCTGGCCTGTCCTCTGGCCCCTGGCACGTGCACAAGTGGGCCACTCCTCAGGCTTCCTGAAGGTGAATGCAGCTATGCAGCAGCCCTGGTGCTGGAAGAGATCGGTGGTAGTGGCTCCAGGCTGGCAGCTCCCAGGCTCTGGAGAGTGCATGTTTCAGCTCCCTTTGTCCTGCAGGCAGCCTTCGTGTGCTATACCACCTATTCTCCAAGGTGTGGTATACTGCATGGGCTAGATTGTTGTGGACCACATAGCAGCACTGGGTCCACCTAGCATTGCAATGCTGAGCCTTCTGGGTGGACATGGGTGGATATCAGCAGTGCTCCAGGACATGGAGATGCAGAGACTCTTGGATCCCAGGGTAGCAGTCTGGTGGGGGCTGTGCTCTCAAATGGCATCTTGCTGCAGCTGCTTGCTTCTTGGAGGGTGAGTGGGACCCATTGTGAATTCTTCCCTGGAAGAACTCAGTTGCATACACTCTAGGCATTTCCCTGTACTAGGTTCAGGGCCTATGATGGCTGAGGGGCTCTCCTTTGCTAGGATGGCAGGCATCAGTAGTGGGAATGCAAGCCCCTGGAGATACCTTGCATATTTGTCCCCACAGTGAGAAGTTCCTCTTATCTTTGAACCAATCCCACCATTATTTCTTTTTTATGTCATATACAAAACACAATTTGAAATAGATTATGTGTCTAAAATTTACAAGTTCGCCGGGCGCGGTGGCTCACGCCTGTAATCCCAGCACTTTGGGAGGCCGAGGCGGGCGGATCACAAGGTCAGGAGATCGAGACCACGGTGAAACCCCGTCTCTACTAAAAATACAAAAAATTAGCCGGGCGCGGTTGTGGGCGCCTGTAGTCCCAGCTACTCGGGAGGCTGAGGCAGGAGAATGGCGTGAACCCGGGAGGCGGAGCTTGCAGTGAGCCGAGATCGTGCCACTGCATTCCAGCCTGGGCGACAGAGCCAGACTCCGTCTCAAAAAAAAAAAAAAAAAAAAAAATTTACAAGTTCGGTTTACTCATCTTCTGGAAGAAAATTTAGGATAAAATCTTTGTAATCTTGGCTTAGGCAAATTTTTTTTCAACAGGACACCTAAACACAAACCATGAAAGAAAAATGATTTAGACTTAAAACTTTATGCTCTTAGAAATGGGATTGCTGAGTCATTTAAGGAAATGAAATCAAGATACAGACTGAAAGAAAATATTTGTTGTTTAACCAAAAGGAACTTGTATCCATAATATATAAATGTCCTTGCAATTCATTAACATTATTAAGTAACAATTCATTATTAGCTACAATTAAAAACTGGTCTGTAATCCCAGCCCTTTGGGAGGTCGAGGCGGGCAGATCACAAGGTCAGGAGTTTGAGACCAGCCTGGCCAACACAGTGAAACCCCGTCTCTACTAAAAATACAAAAAGTAGCCGGGCATGGTGGTGCATGCCTGTAGTCCCAGCTACTTGGGAGGCTGAGGCAGGAGAATAACTTGAACCCGGGAGGCAGAGGTTATGGTGAGCCAAGATCGTGCCACTGCACTCCAGCCTGGGCAACAGAGGGAGACTCTGTCTAAAAAAAAAAAAAAAAAAAAAAAAAAAAAAAAAATTGGTAAAATATGTGAACAGATACAAAAAATATGTGATATCTAGTCAAAAGAGAAAAGTACATTAAAATACATTTTGATACCATTACACACATATTAAAATGGTTTATATTGAAAAAATTGGTAATAGCAAGTTTTAGCTAAGATGCACAGCAATTGGGCATTTCATACTTTTTCTGATGGGAGTGCAAAGTGATAAAACAACTTTGGAAAACAGTTCCAAAGTACTATTCTCATGAATAAGTACTTAGAAATGGGATTGCTGAGTCATATGTTAAATTACATTTAACTTTATATGAAACTGTCCTAAGAAACTGTCATATAAAGTTAAATATAATTTAACATATGACTCAGCAATCCCATTTCTAAGTACTTATTCTTGAGAACTGAAAATGTAGGTCTACCCAAAGACTTGTACTTAAATGCTTATGGCAGCTATATTCATAACAGTCAAAAAATTTATTAAAAAATTTGGTACTTCAATTCAATATCCTTTCAGAAATAAAAAGTGATGAACTAGTATATACAACAATATGGATGAAATGTAAGTGCTTACTGTTTGATTCTTTCTATATGAAATTCTAGAAAAAATGAAATTATAGTTACAGAAATTATATCAATAGGTACCAGAAATCAGTAGTTACAAAAAGAGATTGACTTCAGATAGTCACAACATAATATATTGAACTGATGGAAATATTATGTATCATGATTTTGATGGTCATTACATGATAATACATGTCAAAACTTACTGAATTGAGCACATAAAATTGGTGAATTTTATTGTATGTAACCTATATTTCCAAAACCTTGGTTATAAATTTAAATATATGACAAATGACAAATAAAATTTGAATAAAAACTCAAGAAGTTTTACTAAAATTTTAAAAAGGAAGAAAGAAACATTTGTATGTATGAATATCTGGCATACCCCAGATCAACTGAAAATATTCATAGCTGTTGTTGGGAATGATTAATGGAAAATAGCTTAATTGTATCTCATATATTTTAGAAACTTTGAAAGTTAATGAAGAGTTAATTTATTTCTAAAATAATTGGTTGGACAGCTTAGATTGAACTTATATGTTTTTAGTACATATTACATTAGTAAAAATTAGAAACATCAATTCAGTACAAAGAATGCAATTGATACTATGGGCAGTTATACTATGAAATTATCTCATAATCAATTTAAAGTTAATGTGTAGCAATTGAAACTTTTTAACATCTTCTTATGCAACCCTACCAATATGTATCTTCCTAGTTACTCAGAAGTAATCTTTAATTTAGAAGTTATCTCTAATTTCTCTCTTTTCCTTACCCACTATATAAAATCTATCAATATGTTTGGCTAGGACTACTTCAAAATATGCTCTGAATCTGATCATTTCTCATGAGCTTTATTACAATAATCATAGTTTCAACTCTTCATCAGCTCTTTCCTGAACAATCACAATAACTTCCTAACTAGTCTCCCTGTATTCATTCTTGCCCCTCTACTGTACATTCTCTGCAAAATTGCCTGATTGACATTTTAAAAGCCTACATTAGATCACTTCTATCCTCTGCTTATAACCCAATAATAGTTTTCCACAGCATTTAGGCTAATATCAAGGAATTTTCTCAAGATTATAAGGCCCCTTATATCATACTGTAAAATGGATACATTTTTGTGGTTAAAAATAGCAAAATTTAATAATCTTGCTTTATTAAAGGATTTATATTTTTGAAATATGAACTTGGTCTTAAATTTATATGGCAAAAGACTGATGTGTGTATATGTACATTATTTTTAAAATTTACTTAGCATATGTATGGGACCTGTAGCATTACTTGCCTATATTATGTGTCCAATAAAAATGAATTAAATAAAGATATGAATTAATGAGCAGGAATGTGATTATGTATAAATCTGAATTTTGGTAAGTCAAACTCTTATTTCCTGAACATTAATTTACTTAACACATCTTAAGTTAACTTGTAATAGTATGTATGCTTTAGAATGATACACAATCATTTTATATATATTAAACATTAGCCTGTGAACAAAACATCATAATAATTATGCCAGAATGTACCTTTCAATAAAAAGAACTTTGTAAACACAATGATGTAAGACCAATGGCACAAGCCAAGATACAGAAACTTGAATTGTATACACATGTTATACATAAAATCACAAATGTAATCCTAATCCTCATTAACAAACTTTTTATATCACTCCCAATTCCAGATTGTAATCAATCTTCATAGAATTATAGAGCTACCTAGAGTAGGAAAAATTCATAAATTAAATCACAAACCAAGCCATAAATCTGAGAATGATTCATTATCTAATCTATTAAGGCAACAGTTCTCTGTGTGTAGTATGGAAACAACTTGGGGGCACTGAGATCCTTTCAGGAAGTCTGTGAGGTCAAGACTATTTCATATTAATACTAAGATGTTTGCCATTTTACCCTCATTTTCTCATGAGTGTACTGTGGAGTTTTCCAAAGGCTACGTGAAATAAGATATTGTAACAAATTGTAAACAGACACAGATATGAGAGCCCAGCTATTCTCCAGTTAGCCAATAATTCAAAAGATTTGCAAAAGTATAAAAAATGTCTTTTTCACTACATTTTTAGAGAAAGTATATTTTTATAAAGTATATCTTTTGTTAATATGTAAAGGGCTTATTAGTATCATTTTAAATGAAATAATAAATACATTTTTAAAATTTTATTTTAATTTCTAATACGGTGAATAATAATAGATATAACCCATACAAACAAAAGCTTATTGGTGCCCTCAATGATTTTTTTTTTTTTTTTTTTTTTTTGAGATGGAGTCTGGCTCTATCACTGTGGCGCCATCTCAGCTCACTGCAACCTCCAACTCCCTGGTTCAAGGGATTCTCATGCCTCCGCCTCCTGAGTAGCTGGGATTACAGGCATGCGCCACAATGTCCAACTAATTTTTGTATTTTTAGTAGAGATAGGGTTTCAGTATGTTGGCCAGGATGGTCTCGATCTCCTGACCTCGTGATCTGCCCGCCTCAGCCTCCCAAAGTGCTGGGATTACAGGCGTGAGCCACCATGCCCTGCTGGTGTCCTCAATGATTTTTAAGTGTATAAAGAACTCCTGAGACAATATAGATTGAAAAGTGCCATATTAAAGAACTTCTGAAAAATTTTGTTGTTGTTGTTGTTGTTGTTTTTGAGATGGAGTCTTGCTCTGTCACCCAGGCTGGAGTGCAGTGGCGCAATCTCGGCTCACTGCACCTTGAACCTGCGCCTCCCGGGTTCAAGCGATTCTCCTGCCTCAGCCTTCCAAGCAGCTGGGACTACAGGCACGCACCACCACACCTAGCTAATTTTTGTATTTTTAGTAGAGACAGGGTTTCACCATATTGGTCAGGTTGGTCTCGAACTCCTGACCTTGTGATCCACCCACCTTGGCCTCCCAAAGTGCTGGGATTACAGGCGTGAGCCACCGTGCCCAGCCTGAAAATCTTTTAAACAGATTTTGTCACTTATCCTCATCCCAGCCCTACTTTCATCAACATAGAGAAAAAATACTATATTATTTTATTAGGTATAAATAAGAGAAAGACTGCAAAAACTCTTTGCGTAATGCTCAAGAAAAGTTAGCTATTATTATGACTGTTGTTGTTTACAGAATCATGATTCAGAACAAGAAAGAAATATTTTAACATAATACATAAGATATGTACCTGAATCATGTAATAAAAACAGGCTAAAAGTGATATTTAATTAAATCTACTCTGTCTACATATTTTTGACTGTTTTTACACTTCAGACAATTTTGGGTAAATAGATGTAGCATTAAAAAGGAAAGGCAAGAAAAAATAGCTCATACGAATCTAAAATGCTGGTTTATTTATGAGAAAAACAGAAACACAAATTTGAGGGAAAAGAGTCTTAAAATGCCTTCTTAGTATTTTGAGGTATACTTTAAGATAAGTATGCATTTTCATTTTATGGTAAATAGTGGAGGAAGAGAATACTATTTCATGTACAGATATAAATTTGTATGAGAAAAATTCATAAGAATTCTGATGAAACGTGTTGACTAAAATCTCATAGTTTGGTAGGCTGTTTAACAAATTACTTCCAAAAACCAAGTTGCCTGGCAGGAGTTATTTGAAGTCATCTGTAAATATTTGACTTGATTTTATAATATTTGTATACCTACAGGGAAACTGGAGGAAAATGATACTAAGACATTGCCCCATGGAACACTGAAAAAAGAGTAAAGGAATAGGAATGAAGATTGCTTTCTTCTCTAGGCCTTACAACCCATTCACCCTAGAGCCAAAATTAGACTTTCTTAAAGGATATAAATTCTTAAAATTACTATATCATGCTTCTGAATGACTTTGGGGTAAACATCTCAATTAGTTCAGCTTACACTATTCTGACTGAAAAAATTAAACTTCAGGTCTTCAAAAAGTCCATGGAAAAAACATGTTATTAAAAATGATGCATGGATTTCAAATGTTTTGCATAAAAATAAACTCATACTCACTTGTTATAGCATGTCTAAACAGGATCTAGTCTAAGGTATGAAGAAAGATAAGACACCAGTTTGAAAGGAGCCCCAATTATAGCAACATGAATTCTATTATAATTGAAGCAAGAACAAGTATCAAATTATGGTGAAGAATGGAAATTATGGTAGAAGAATGGTAAAATTAATGATGCTTTATGAAAAGTTTATGGGGAAAATGCCCTCCCTCCAAATCAGCAGTTTACAAATTGGTAACTATTTTTAAGAAGGGATGAGATAATGTTAAAGATGAAGCCTTCAGCAGCAGAACATCCACATCTATTGTGAGAAAAAAATGCATCTTTTTCATGCTCTAATTGAAGAGGACCAATGATTAACAGCAGAAACAACAGCCAACACCATTAACAAACTGGATCTAATAGACATCTACAGAGGGCTCCATGAAACAATCACAGAATATACATTCTTCTCATCCACACATAGAACATACTCTAAGATCAACCATGTGCTCTGCCATAAAGCAAATCTCAATAAATTTTTAAAAAAGGAAATCATACTAAGCACACTCTCAAACCATAGTGCAATGAAAATAGAAATCAAAACCAAGAAGGTCTCTCAAAACCACAAAACTACATGGAAATTAAAAGTTGCTTCTGAATGACTTTGGGGTAAACATCTTAATTGGTTCAGCTTATGCAATTCTGACCGAAAAAATTAAACTTCAGCAAACTTGCCACTCGATGAACGCCGAAATTGTTGTGCCCAGATCAGCTGCAAAGAAGATCAGAGCTTTCATTAGAAAGTTGAAACAAGTGGGATCAAGAACTTGAAGGATTGATTCAAAGAATTGTAGCAGGAGATGAAACATGGCTTTACCATTACAATCCTGAAGACAAAGCACAATCAAAGCACTGGCACCAAAGAGGTGGAAGTGGTCCAGTCAGAGCAAAAGCAGACTGGTCAAGAGCAGAGGTCATGGCACCAGTTTTCCAGGATGCTTAAGGCATTTTGCTTGTTGACTTTCTGGAGAGCCAAAGAACGATAACATCTGCCTATTAGGAGAGGGGTTTGACAAAGTTAGCAAAAGCTTCAGCAGAAAATACCCAGGAAAGCTTCACCACAGAGTCCTTCTCCACCAAAACAAGCTCCTGGTCGTTCCGCACATGAAACACAAGCAATTTTGCAAGAGTTTCAATGAAAAATCATTAGGCATTCACCTTAACAGTCCTGATGTGGCTCCTTCTGGCTTCTATTTGTTTCCTAGGCTTAAAAAATCTGTAAAGATGACCCAGTTTTCTTCAGTTAGTAGCATAGAAAAGACTGCATTAACATCATTAACATGGTTAAATTGTCAGGACCCTCAGTTCCTTAGGATGGACTTAATGGCTGGTAACATTGCTTCAAAAAGTGTCTTGAATTTGATGAAGCTTATATTGATAACTAAAGTTTATATTTATTTGTATCTTTTAATTCAATTTTTCATGAAAAATTTAATGTTTATATAGGTGTGTATGTATGTGTGTGTGTGTGTGTATATATATATATGATTTATTTGTTATAGAGAATTAATGGACTACCAGCTAGCATACACCACTGAGCTCAAGTTTACCCTAGATTATTTGACAAACTCTGACTTCATATGAAATTGTAAAGGTTAGTAAAGTCACACTGTACTATATGGAAAAGTGAACTTAAATTAGTAGAGGAACTAGGGTAACAAATACTAATTAGCTTGAAAACACTTGGAAAGCAAAGTGGCTTTAATGTCATTTAAGAGAGGATTGGTATTCAAGATAAGTCTAAAATCCCCTTGATAAGAAAGTGAAGAAAAGTACATTAATGTATATTAATAATTATAGTAATAGAATATCACTGTAATAATGATAGAAAATATGTAGAACTTAAAATTGAATAAATATCCCAAATTGAACAGAAATTTATTGCAGTGTTGCAGGTAAATGGCCTCTGATTATTAAAATTTATTACAGATACAAACAAAGAATGTGTTGATGAAAAGGAATTTTACAATAAATGCACAAGAAAGCTGAAATAACACCAGAATTATTGATAGAACTCATGAAAGCACTATGCAAGGAAGAAGTCTTTACCAGCACATATTAAGTGGTAGAATCTCAAGGTAAAGCTTTTCCTCCTAATTTTATTTTATCATTGTTTAATATAATGAAATTAAGCATGGGAAATTTATTTTGAAATCATTTTTTTCTTTCATCTCTGCAGACTGAGCAACCTTTTGAAAACAGATGGTATTAAGCATAACTTTGTCTATATAGAAACACATTGCTGGTCATGGGAATACAGTTATACCACGGCAGTTCTACTTTATCCCTGATCATCTTGCTAGTGGTAATCACTGTTAATTTTTTGTGTATATTTCCAGACATTTTCTATATCCTCATATGTCAGAGATTATTTAAAAATTAATGACTAGTATAATATGACTCTAACATAATTTATCAGATCTGCTCCCAACTGTTGGGTATCAAGTTATTTTAGGTTTTGTTATGGAGAGTGTTTTTAATTTTAAAATAATCAACTGTCTTTCATGTTTCAACATCTTATCTGAAAAAATTGTTAATGTGAGACATCCCCTATAAGATGGATCTATTTTAGTATGATTACTAAATGCTTATGGTTTTTCAAAATTGAAGGAAAATAAATTCTGAATTAGGATAAATTTAGGAAGTCAATGCCACTCTGGAAGTGCAGAATGAATTCTAGACACTAGAGTGGAACTGAGCCTGCAGTTCAGGAAAATATATGACATCTCTATATCTTACTAGGATTAACTGAATTGATGTTAAAAATGATATTTAGTCATCTGGACTAGATTACAAATGTTAATTTCATTTATGATATAGCTGAGGTATTGAAGCTAATGTCTGTATGACATGACACCAAAGGAAAATGGCAGGTTTCCCATTTAAGACTCATAAATATATTGCCTCATTGATTGACACCTCTAACTAGGCTCACAGGGACTGTTCCTGTCCTAAGGTGTCAGGATACAGGATCCCAGTGGAGTGATGACTAAGTTAATAGAGAAACTCCAAAATGTTGTTTAAATAAATCTAAATTAATAATTGGTTGCTAAATCTATGACACTGCTGAGTTTCTTTTATATTATTTTTAATCTACATGTAGTAAAATGATGCACTATATAATATAGTCCTGTTGTTGGATAATGTTCCAAACCAGGTAAATCTCTGTGTATGTGGTCTTGAAAGTATAACAAGCATTTCCAACAAATGCTCATATCTACTGGTAAAATGGATTGTCGGGTTTTGGTGGATTTCAAAATCTCTGCAATTGCCTAGTGAAATTTCCAGCTTGTGCTAAACTCCATGCTTGGAAGGATAATACTGACCCTGCACCTGTCAGTGAGGCTGCAGATGGTGCACGTAACACACACGATTGCCTTCAAAACAGGAAGGAGGAGGAGATGAAGGAACAGATTGCTGTGTGAAATGAACACACACGTCCAAAAGGCTAATTATTTGTTCCCTAAAACTATTTCCAGTGTGTTGCATCCTTAAACAGTGAGGCTCATTTCTGTGCATAATTAAAAAGCCAAAGAAAATTTACTACAGCAAATGCAATACATAAATACATTGCAGTGTCATTCACCAAAATGCATACTTTATAATCTTTTGAAATTATTTTTGTTTGTGGTAGGGAAATGCAGATTATGGATTAAACTTTCTCATATAAATTATGAATAGATGAAACATTTTTCTGCTCTTAGGAAACAGAAAAATTGGTATTAGTTTCAGTATAATTCTTTCAGATGACCAAATTATTCCAGAGTATTGACTTAATCAAATAACATTTAAAAAGGAAATAGCTACCAAAAATAGTTTGGCATTGACCTTAAAATATAAAGTTAAACAGCATTATCACACATAATCAAAGTAGAATTTATTTTATCTTGAGAAATAGAAAATGAATAATACAGATATTAAAAATACATTTGAGCAATTATTAGGTAGTAGTGACAAAGATATTTTTCATCGCAAATGAAATATATAGGCTGATAATTCAAAATTCAAATTTTTGGGTGTGAAAAATAACTTAAAATATATAAAATGCATGATTCAGTAATGGTAAGACATCTACATTTAAAATCAATATATCTAATTAAGCTTAAACTATTTTATACTAACGTATATTCATAATACTTAGTAAAAACAATTTCCTTATACTATGATGTGTGTTTGTACATTTGTATTTGTGTGTGTGTCTGTGTGTCTGCAGGTACACTTATTTACTCATTTTAAATGTTTCAGCATGATAAAATAATTTATTCCCTAATTGTATTTTCCTATGCCATCGTTCATTTATCCCAATCTTCTGAGAACAGTGGAAGTGTGGATTTCCAAACAGTTTTTGAAACATTTTTTGAACTCTTGTATACAAATTCAAATCCCCTATAGGCTGATTTTCTCATTGCTTCATTATTTACTTGCCAGATGACCTGAGATCTGTCTGGTAGATTCCCTCTCCAAAATTAACTTTCTGGCAAGATGTAAGTTAAGTACCTGTGGAGACAATACATCTAATATCTTAGTTTTAGGACTGGGGACTTGCCACCATTGTCATAATCTACTGAGGGCCACAACGGTACTCACCCAGAACTCCCACCTGAATAGATATACAATAACTCATTATTGTCCCTGAGTCCTTTCATACTCTGGACCAAACACAATTGCCTTTTCCTTCACTTCATGCGAGTGGCTAAACGGCTTTAATAAAAATCACATATATATGTTGATTAGGACCATGACAAATTCAGAGCTTTCAACTTCATCTTTGCCCTCATAACTTCCCCAGGAATCTGTGTGTTTGTCTGCACTCAGCTCCTGATCCCATCATCTGTCTTCTCAATGATTATCACCCATCTCTTGGTCTCTTGTAGCCACCTGTTGAGCATCTAATTCTCAGGAGGTAACCCAGTTTACACTTATCCCATTGAGAAAACTGCTTACACTTAACATTTTGATCCCAAACATGAAAATTTACTGGCATCCACCTTCTCTTTACTATATCATATCAAGTCTCCGAGGATGAGGTACCTCTAAATCTGATCAAGGTCATTTATTTCATCTGTAGCTTTGACACCCTCCTTTGAAATCTTATTTTGTCAATGGTCACCATTCTCTGGTCTTTTCACTGTCTTTATTCGTTCTTCATTGCACTCACCAAACATGCTGAGATTTCTACCAACCTAGACAAATACATTTCTTGAACTTTGATCCCATCTTGCTGCCATATAATGTCTTCCTTTCTCTTCTCATACAGACTTCCTGACAGACTTGTCTACCTTTTCCAGTTCAACTTATTCTCAATTTAATTCTGTAGCTCATCAGCATAGGACTTCTGTCCCTTATTGTTACTCTTAAACTGTCACTCACAACATCCTCATTTCTGAATCCTGTGACATTTAAAAAATATTTATGATTGTGAAACTGTTGCATTTGATGCTATTGTGCACACCCTACTTCATATTTTTTGCAATTCATATTTTACATATTCATTATAAAACAGCAAAGAAGCCAACAGACAACAAACATTACAGTATATATATTTCAGTCTTTATGAATTCTCATTAATATCTACATATATTTAAATATAATGAGTTCATTATATAGTAATTTGCAGTATAAACGTTTTTTGCTAAGATTTTATTGTGAATGTGGGTCAATGATACCAAATATTATTTTAGAACATAGAAATAATGTAACCATCATATTTTCCTAATTTACTAATCAATTCTTAGGTTGATTGGTGGTATCCACTTCCATTACTTTTAGAAATATGCAACAAAACAATACTTTACTTGGATCTTTTCACATTTTAGCTAAGAATGCCTTAGGATAAACAACTGAATTTGGAATTTCCGAGTTAAAATAAAAGCACATTTTTAAGGTTTTGTTATATATTTTAAGGAATGTTTCAAATAGTTACATTACAGAAATAGTAGATTTTATAAGCCTTTGTTCCCAGAAATAATGAATGTATATATTATATTCAATTTGATTGGCAGAATGTGACATTTAAATTGGTTTATATTTGAATAATAGTGAGATACATATTTCTTCAAATACATGATATTTCTACTTATTTTTAGTGATTTTGTAATTCATATCATTTGCCTTTGTTCAAATAGACTTTTTGTATATGAGATTTAACAAATGTAAACATCGGTATAAACCACCATAGAAAGATATTTCATGATCATTTGCAGTCAGTACAAGCCCACCCCCACTCCCAGAGGCAACTGTAATCTTTATCACCATTATTCTGCATCACAGTTTTTTTTTTTTTACAACAGCTTTATTGATAATCCACATAGCACACAATTCACCCATTTAAAATGTGTAAGTCAATGTTTTCTAGTATATTCACAGGTCTGTACAGCAGTCACCACAGTCAATTTTACAAATATTTTCATCACCTCAAAAGGTGAACCCCTCCACTCTAGTGATCACAACCCTCTATAGATTTTCCTATTCTGGATATTTTTTAAAAATTGAATTATAGAACATGTGGTCTTTTGCGAGTGGTTTGTGTCACTGAGCATAATGTTTTCAAGGCTCATTCGTGTTGCAGCATATGTCAGTACTTCATTTCATTTTATGGCTGAAGGCAATTCCTGCCTTTATGCAGGAATATTTGTAATTTATCTATTCCAACAGGAAGGGAAGTTGAGAGTATAGATACAGAGTAAGTAGATGGGCAATCTAGTGTGATTCCCACTTTTTAATATACACACTTTTTAATAAAACTTTCACTATTTCACTATTCTTCTCTTATCTGTATGTATTGACCTCTCTAATACTTGATTTAGATGCTATATCTTTATAGAATATTTTAGCATATGTACAGTGCTGGTCCCCTCTTATTATATTAACAATTTTATTCTTAATTCATTAATTGATAATTTTGCATAAAATTTATAAAGTTTAAAAAATCCTTTGGGAACTATTTTTTGAATTACATGACTAGTAGAGATTATTATAAAAATTGGCATTAAAATGTTGATTTTTTCCTACCTTTCCTATCTTGATACAATTCATTTTAAAAAATTATGTTCAACAGAGTGTCGTTATTTTCTTCATAGTTATATTATACAACTGTGGCAATGTTTGCGTATTCATATTTTATAATTCAATAACTTAGTGAAATCATGACAGTGTTTATATCACCCATATTGCTGATATATAGAAAAAACATTAATTTTGTATATTTATTTCATCAAGATACACATTATTGAATGACCTGATCATTCACCATTAGGTGATTCTCCCGTGACATTATCCCATCATATGAAAATATTCTGTTAGACACCCACATTCCCAATGAACAAAACTGTTCTCTGTGTTAAATATAATTGGATTTACTTTAACTTCTGAGAAACAAAGCGTTAATTAATAAGAGTGAAAATCACTTTTTTCTTTCTATATAATGAGAATTACTATACCATATTCATACTAATTAAAATTTGTGTATTAGCATAGCAACGGCTAATTTTTAACCTAATAAGAAAAAAGTAAGTTTGAGGTATGTGTGTTGGATTTTAACAAATACTTTTTCAGCATCTTTTGAGAGAAGAACATTTTCTTTTCTAATGTAATGGTATAACAAATTTCTTTAGTAGAGTTATAAGATTTGAATTACATAAATTATATAATCAAATATTTTCATTAACTAAAATATTTAATCATAGCTATACAATTTATTACATTTTTATGTGGGAAGAGAAATATGATTCTCACAAAAGATGCTGAAAATTACCTGTAATTTATGAAATGATCCATACTTGATGATAATGACTTTTAAAATATACTATTGCTCATCATGTATTAGTACTTCGAGAGTTTTTGCATCAATATTTCTTATTGATATTGTTTCCCACTTTTCTATTCTGAATCATCTTTTATAGGATTTGTTGTAAAGATTCTACATGGTTTGTATAACAAAGCGGGAGGGGTTCAACTACTTTTTAATTTCCGGAAAGAGTTTATATAAATAGATTATTAAAGCTTTGCTTATGCAACATGCATCTTCAAATCCTCTCTAAAAGGATTATATTTATCCCTGGTTCTTAGGGTTTTCAAATTTTTCACATCTTCTTAAGCATATATATATATAAATATATATATATATATAATTATCCATGTTTTTAAAAGCAATATCACAGTTTTTGCATTTTACAAATGAATGCATGCCCATTATAAGTACAAGCAAAAAAGAAAAAGATACAAAATGATATTTAAAAAGAAAGAAGCTCAAATTTTAACACCAAAGCAACCACTATTACTATTATCCTTACATTATTCTAGACATACACTCACGCAAACACACACCACACACACACACACACACACGCAGAATATGTCAGGTAAATGCATAAATGGTGGATGAATAGGTGAATAGTCTGGTGAACTGGAGTGAGAGAAAGGGAAAGAGAAAAGAAATAAGACAAATAGTACCACGCAATATTTTGATAACAGGGTTAGTTATAGTAATATCTCTATAGAATTAATAAACTAAAACAAAAGAAATCCAAATTTAGGAGATAAAATTCCCAAAATAATTTCATAACCTTTTAATTTCTGATAGTATTAATTATACTCTGTGGAACGTGAAGATTTAATACTCTTCAACTTCCTTTCCTGCTCATTTTTTTAAAAATTGTACCATTGGCCGGGCGTGGTGGCTCACGCCTGTAATCCCAGCACTTTGGGAGGCCAAGGCGGGCGGATCATGAGGTCAGGAGATGGAGACCATCCTGGCTAATGTGGTAAAACCCCGTCTCTACTAAAAATACAAAAAAATAGCCAGGCGTGGTGGCTGATGCCTGTAGTCCCAGCTACTTGGGAGGCTGAGGCAGGAGAATCGCTTGAACCCAGGAGGCGGAGGTTGCAGTGAGCCGAGATTGTGCGACTGCCCTCCAGCCTGAGAATTGGTCTCAAAAAAAAAAAAAAAAAAAAAAAAAATTGTACCATTATTCTATACTCTCATGCTTTTAGACATTATTATGACTCTGTAGGTATAACTTCTATAGCTGCTTAATGTTTGTTTCATGTTTAAATTGATACCCTACCATTTACTATTGTTTCTCTATCAGATAATTCTTTGTTTAATCTCTTATTTGGCTGAATTGCATTTTTCACATATATGTGTATATATCTATTATGTATGTTCATGAGTTTTATGGTGGTCTGTTCTTTCCTTTATTCCCAGTATTCCTTCAGACCACGGAACTTGCCTGTTGGCTCTTTCTGGGTAGAAATCTATTGGGCTTTTTTTCTTTTCTCACACCAGACAATGAAAAAAAAGGTAATAAGGCAAATTTGACTTTTGTTTCCTACCAGTTAGGTAGCATTAATAAAAATCTTTAAGTTTCCTGACTCACAGTCATTGCTTTTAACTGCTATACATGTAACTAAGTAGCTCAGCTATGCCTTGATGCTTCATGGTAGAATTTGCTGTTTCTTTCTTCACTTGACATTTTTTTGAGGTTTGTGACTTCCTTACTTTCTGGCTGTCGCAAGTGACTCTTCCTTGCTTTTCTTTCTCCAATTATTTTAGACATGAGGGAAGGAGATTTTGTGAGTCTGCTTAAATTTTCTGTCCTTGCTATGCAGCTCCACAATCCTACATGTATCTTTTATTTAAAATGTCATGTATTTGTATTTTCTCTACTTTTTTTTTTCATTTGATTTGTCAAATGTTTACCTATTTATTGTATTTTTATTTATTCATTTTGGATAGTCATTTTATTCCAAGAAATAACATTTGCACAAGTATGTCATTGCCACTATTTTTCTCATTCTAATTAATGACTTCCATATTAATAGGTACCTTCTTCATACTTTTTATATTGATTTATCAGTCTCTTGAGTTTAATATTTATTTCTCTTACTTTGACTTTTCCCCTGATTTAGCAATAAGACAATTCAAAGGTGTGTGTCTTTATGTTCTCATTTCTAATTTTATATATATGGAATACTTTATTTTCTAAATATATTATATATTCCACATATTATAAATGTAATTTTGTATCCATGTTTGAGGCTAGTGAATTTATACATTTTTAAACTCTACAGAATTTTCTTTCTTTATGTATTTGTTATGCACTGCTAGTTTATTATTGCATGGCAGTCGGAAAACATGGCCAGTATAATTTCTAATTCGAAGACTTGTCTTATATTTCTTCAGTTTTATCTTGTGGCATAAAATATAGGTGATTTTAATAAATGTTTTACTATCAAATGTTTTAAAAGGAGGCATATTAAATCATGTCACCATGTAATAGATGGTATTGAAACTATGAAAGTAAAACATATTTCTCAAATGCATTACAAATTATACATTATTTTAGAATGTTTTAGCTTTGTTTTATTAAGTTAATACCTGCCAATATTATTGCGGTTTTTTTTTCTTATCTTTTTCCTTTTCCAAGAGTTTTTCCTTTCTATATAATAATACTATGTTATTTAGAAATAAAACTTTCATTGGACCTCATTTTAGTTTTCTAATGCAACTCTTAAGGTGTTTTCTTTTAGTCTTGAAAAAAATTATTGCGCTTACATTTTTCATTATTAAGTGTATTATCCTAACTTTAAGATTATTGAAGACAATATTTTGTTTATTCTCACATCTTTTTATTCTACCTCCCATATTTTATGGTAGAATCTAAAATTTGTGTTCTATTGGTTTCATCACAATTTAAAAATATTATATATATCTTTTCCAAGAATTTTGTTATTTTATTTCAGGTATTTAAGTATTTTTATAACTCCAATTTTAATATAAAGTTATGTTTAAGTCACTTTGATGTTAGAAAATAAATTAACATTGATTTATTTTGATCTTTAAAAATGTATTTCCCATTATGTACCTCCTGAGTTAGTGTATATCTGAAAATGCCAAGCTATTGCATTCATTATGACACTAATTTGATGGAGTATTGAATTCTTGTGTAGAATTCCATTACCTGCTCCATTGACTTTTATGTAACTTGTAGAGAAGTTAGTAGCCAACAGATAGGTAAGTTATTCATTGGATCAAATTTTAATCTCCTTTTGTATAATTTTCCCTGACTGGACAATTGAAGATTTTATCTTTAAGTCTTCATAAGTTATCCAGAGTATGTTTATTACTTATTACCTTTACTAAAGTGCTTATTACACATTTCAACCTGGGTTTCATACCCTTTCCTGAATTCTGCCAGTTTTCTATTTAAAATAAGAAAGTTTTCTTATCGTCTTAATCTTACATTTCTTTTCCCTTTCCTTTGAGACAAGGTCTCACTCCATTGCCCAGGCTGGAGTGCAATGGCATGATCACGGCTCATTGCAGCCTCAAACTCCTGGGCTCAAGTGATCCTCCCATTTCAGTCTCCCAAGTAGCTGGGACTACAAACATGCATTACCAAGCCTGGTTAATTTCAAAAACGATTTTTTTTTTTTTTTTATAGAGATGAGGATTTGCCGTGCTGCCCAGGCTGGTCTCAAACTCCTAGGCTCAAGCGATCCTTCCTCCTCGAGCTCCTAAAGTGTTGGAATTACAGGTGTGAGCCACCATTCCCGGCCCTCATTATTTTTCTAATGCTTTATTTACTTTTATCAAGAATGAAAGCAAACTCTGCTTAAAATTAACTTCTGTTTCTTGAAAGGAATAAATATTGCTATGTAAATATGCACGTGTATATGTACTTTTACAATCCTTTTCTCTAATCTTAAACTGAAAAACATAAATTTATAGTAAAATCCCAGAAATCCAAGAACTAGTATTGACTTATGTTTTTATTACGAATTCCAATTAACTAACAAAACCATAAAAACATGGTAGGTATAGTTATATGAAAAAAGGCCTATTACAGAATCTCAATAGCTGTAGGCTGAGGATATGTTACTTTATTCTCTCTGAATCTCATCTTTCTCAGTTGTAAGATGAGAATGATAGTGAAATTAGCATCATATCATTATTGAAATTTCAAAATGACATAATGAATACGAGTATTCTGCAGGATGTTTAGTATTCAGGAAGTACCAAAAATGAGAGTGTTTATTCTTGACTATTGGTTGATGAAATTATGAATGGATAAATTATGAATGAATGAAATAAAAATATGAGATAAAATTGTACTCTGCCACAGTATTTTGCTATTCTGAAAGATCTAGTATGTTGTGTTTGCAAACCTCATCAAGAAAATAATCACATTTTTGCAAAAAATACAATTCGGTGATTGTGAGATTTAACTATTTTATTTCTAAAAAACAAAAAAAGTGTAAACCAATGCAAACTTAGTGTGCTAGATATGTTCCCTGTTCTATCCGATAGATGTGCAGAGATCTGCATGAATTTTCAAGTTGCATACTGAATGATATGTACTACTCATCACGTTTAAGTGATATTGTTGACATTTCTAGTGGATAATTTGTGAGCAATATTATATTTAAATGCAGCCCAGAATGTGGGTATAAAGAAGTGATTTATTGGTTATTTTCTATGTTCTTACTGTAATAATAATCATAGGCTCAATGATATGAAGATTTTTTTGTAGGGAACAAGTGGCAAGTATCTTCATGTACCAATTTGCCTAATTAGGCCCTTACAGTAAAATTCCAATCATAGTTGTTTTTAAAACCTTTGACTAGACTCATGTCGGCCTGTTAAATAATATGAAACTAGCCTTCTTGAAGGCAGGACATGTGCCTGCTCTTATGTTATTTTTATCATTTTGAACATCTAATTAGGTTCCTTGTGCGTGATAGATGCTCAAATATTAAAGTAAAGAATTGGGTATCATTAAAGGACTTTTTATGTATCTTTTAAGACCTACAATTGGAAAGTCATAACTGAGAATTGATCAGAAACATGGCAGTTGGTGCTAGATGTATCAGTCTTGCAGGGGTCATTTTGGTACAACTGTAGCCCACATGAACTTGCCACTACCTCCCAGGGTTGTAAAAAATAAGAGCTGATAGCCAAAGAGGCCTGAAATGAGGTGGCGGAGCACTGCCAAAGCAATGACAGGATGTGGTGGCAGCCTCTGCTTAGATAGTTCTCTACAAGAGGCACTTGTGTTCAATTCCCACAGCTCCCTTGGGTGTCACTGAAGGTCTGTGGCAGAAATCGGCCACAGAAACAAGATTACCTATTACAGTGATACATAAAAGTTTCTTTTCTTTTCTCCCTCCCTCCCTCCTTTCCTTATTTCCTCCTTTCCTTACTTCCCTACTTCCTCCATCACTTCCTTT